>NW_027220319.1:0-10233 GCF_027580195.1 Bos mutus
CATGATCAGCCGCGTGATCAGTGCATGATCAGCCACGTGATCAGTGCATGATCAGCGCGTGATCAGTGCATGATCAGCCGCGTGATCAGTGCATGATCAGTCACGTGATCAGTGCATGATCAGCACGTGATCAGTGCATGATCAGCCACGTGATCAGTGCATGATCAGATCAGCGTGATCAGTGCATGATCAGTCACGTCAGTGCATGATCAGCCCGCGTGATCAGTGCATGATCAGCCACGTGATCAGTGCATGATCAGTCACGTGATCAGTGCATGATCAGCCGCGTGATCAGTGCATGATCAGCCACGTGATCAGTGCATGATCAGTCCCGCGTGATCAGTGCATGATCAGCCACGTGATCGTGATGATCGCGTGATCAGTGCATGATCAGCCACGTGATCAGTGCATGATCAGCCACGTGATCAGTGCATGATCAGCCACGTGATCAGTGCATGATCAGCCCGTGATCAGTGCATGCATCAGCCACGTGATCAGTGCATGATGCCATGTGATCAGTGCGTCATCAGTGCATGATCAGCCACGTGATCAGTGCATGATCAGTGTGCGTGATCAGTGCATGATCAGCCGCGTGATCAGTGCATGATCAGCCGCGTGATCAGTGCATGATCAGTCGCCGTCAGTGCATGATCAGTGCGTGATCAGTGCATGATCAGCCACGTGATCAGTGCATGATCAGCCACGTGATCAGTGCATGATCAGCCCGTGTGATCAGTGCATGATCAGCCACGTGATCAGTGTGATCAGTCATGTATGCGTGATCAGTGCATGATCATCGTGATCAGTGCGTGATCAGTGCATGATCAGCCGTGTGATCAGTGCATGATCAGCCACGTGATCAGTGCATGATCAGCCCGCGTGATCAGTGCATGATCAGCCGCGTGATCAGTGCATGATCAGCCCGTGATCAGTGCATGATCAGCCACGTGATCAGTGCATGATCAGCCACGTGATCAGTGCATGATCAGTCACGTGATCAGTGTGCATGATCGATCGTCGTGATCAGTGCATGATCAGCCGCGTGATCAGTGCATGATCAGCCACGTGATCGTGTGCATGATCAGTCGCGTGATCAGTGCATGATCAGCCACGTGATCAGTGCATGATCAGCCACGTGATCAGTGCATGATCAGTCAGCCACGTGATCAGTGCATGATCAGCCGCGTGATCAGTGCATGATCAGCCACGTGATCAGTGCATGATCAGCCCGTGATCAGTGATGATCAGCCCGTGATCAGTGATGATCAGCCGCGTGATCAGTGCATGATCAGCCACGTGATCAGTGCATGATCAGCCCGCGTGATCAGTGCATGATCAGCCACGTGATCAGTGCATGATCAGCCACGTGATCAGTGCATGATCGGCCGCGTATCAGTGTGCATGATCAGCCGCGTGATCAGTGCATGATCAGCCCGCGTGATCAGTGCATGATCAGGCCCGTGATCAGTGCATGATCAGCCACGTGATCAGTGCATGATCAGCCCGTGATCAGTGCATGATCAGCCACGTGATCAGTGCATGATCAGTCACGTGATCAGTGCATGATCAGTCAGCGTGATCAGTGCATGATCGTCACGTGATCAGTGCATGATCAGCCACGTGATCAGTGCATGATCAGCCACGTGATCAGTGCATGATCAGCCACGTGATCAGTGCATGATCAGTCGCACGTGATCAGTGCATGATCAGCCACGTGATCAGTGCATGATCAGCCGCGTGATCAGTGCATGATCAGCCGCGTGATCAGTGCATGATCAGCCGCGTGATCAGTGCATGATCAGCCGCGTGATCAGTGCATGATCAGCCACGTGATCAGTGTGCGATCAGTCACGTGATCAGTGCATGATCAGCGCGTGATCAGTGCATGATCAGCCACGTGATCAGTGCATGATCAGCCGGTGATCAGTGCATGATCATCAGTCTCCGTGATCAGTGCATGATCAGCCGTGTCGTGATCAGTGCATGATCAGCCACGTGATCAGTGCATGATCAGCCGCGTGATCAGTGCATGATCAGCCCACGTGATCAGTGCATGATCAGCCACGTGATCAGTGCATGATCAGCCACGTGATCAGTGCATGATCAGCCGCGTGATCAGTGCATGATCAGCCCGTGATCAGTGCATGATCAGCCACGTGATCAGTGCATGATCAGCCACGTGATCAGTGCATGATCAGTCACGTGATCAGTGCATGATCAGCCGCGTGATCAGTGCATGATCAGCCGCGTGATCAGTGCATGATCAGATCACGTGATCAGTGCATGATCAGCCACGTGATCAGTGCATGATCAGCCACGTGATCAGTGCATGATCAGCCACGTGATCAGTGCATGATCAGTCACGTGATCAGTGCATGATCAGCCGTGATCAGTGCATGATCAGCCACGTGATCAGTGCATGATCAGCCACGTGATAGTGCATGATCAGTCACGTGATCAGTGCATGATCAGCCACGTGATCAGTGCATGATCAGTCCGTGATCAGTGCATGATCAGCCCGTGATCAGTGCATGATCAGCCGCGTGATCAGTGCATGATCAGCCACGTGATCAGTGCATGATCAGCCGTCGTGATCGTGTGTGCATGATCAGCCCGCGTGATCAGTGCATGATCAGTCACGTGATCAGTGCATGATCAGCCGCGTGATCAGTGCATGATCAGTCACGTGATCAGTGCATGATCAGCCACGTGATCAGTGCATGATCAGCCACGTGATCAGTGCATGATCAGCCGCGTGATCAGTGCATGATCAGTCGCGTGATCAGTGCATGATCAGCCACGTGATCAGTGCATGATCAGCCGCGTGATCAGTGTGCATGATCAGCCACGTGATCAGTGCATGATCAGTCGCGTGATCAGTGCATGATCAGCCGCGTGATCAGTGCATGATCAGATCGTGATCAGTGCATGATCAGCCGCGTGATCAGTGCATGATCAGCCACGTGATCAGTGCATGATCAGCCACGTGATCAGTGCATGATCAGCCGCGTGATCAGTGCATGATCAGCCACGTGATCAGTGCATGATCAGCCACGTGATCAGTGCATGATCAGCCGCGTGATCAGTGCATGATCAGCCACGTGATCAGTGCATGATCAGCCGCGTGATCAGTGCATGATCAGCCACGTGATCAGTGCATGATCAGTCGCGTGATCAGTGCATGATCAGTCGTGATCAGTGCATGATCAGCCGCGTGATCAGTGCATGATCAGCCACGTGATCAGTGCATGATCAGCGTGATCAGTGCATGCGCGTGATCAGTGCATGATCAGTCACGTGATCAGTGCATGATCAGCACGTGATCAGTGCATGATCAGCCGCGTGATCAGTGCATGATCAGCCGCGTGATCAGTGCATGATCAGCCCGTGATCAGTGCATGATCAGCCGTGATCAGTGTCAGTGCGTGTCATCAGCCGTGATCGTGTGCATGATCAGCCGCGTGATCAGTGCATGATCAGCCACGTGATCAGTGCATGATCAGCCACGTGATCAGTGCATGATCAGCCGCGTGATCAGTGCATGATCAGCCACGTGATCAGTGCATGATCAGCCACGTGATCAGTGCATGATCAGCCACGTGATCAGTGCATGATCAGCCACGTGATCAGTGCATGATCAGCTTCGTGATCAGTGCATGATCAGCCGCGTGATCAGTGCATGATCAGCCACGTGATCAGTGCATGATCAGTCACGTGATCAGTGTGCATGATCAGCCGCGTGATCAGTGCATGATCAGCCACGTGATCAGTGCATGATCAGCCACGTGATCAGTGCATGATCAGCCACGTGATCAGTGCATGATCAGCCGCGTGATCAGTGCATGATCAGCCGCGTGATCAGTGCATGATCAGTCGCGTGATCAGTGTGCATGATCAGCCACGTGATCAGTGCATGATCAGCCACGTGATCAGTGCATGATCAGCCGCGTGATCAGTGCATGATCAGCACGTGATCAGTGTGATCATGAGTGCGTGATCAGTGCATGATCAGCCATGCCGCGTGATCAGTGCATGATCAGCCACGTGATCAGTGCATGATCAGCGCGTGATCAGTGCATGATCAGTGCGTGATCAGTGCATGATCAGCGCGTGATCAGTGCATGATCAGTGCGTGATCAGTGCATGATCAGCCACGTGATCAGTGCATGATCAGCCGGCGTGATCAGTGCATGATCAGTCCGCGTGATCAGTGCATGATCAGCCGCGTGATCAGTGCATGATCAGCCCGTGATCAGTGCATGATCAGCCGCGTGATCAGTGCATGATCAGCCCGTGATCAGTGCATGATCAGCCACGTGATCAGTGCATGATCATCCCGCGTGATCAGTGCATGATCAGCCACGTGATCAGTGCATGATCAGCCACGTGATCAGTGCATGATCAGTCGCGTGATCAGTGCATGATCAGCCGCGTGATCAGTGCATGATCAGCCCGCGTGATCAGTGCATGATCAGCCCCGTGATCAGTGCATGATCAGCCCGCGTGATCAGTGCATGATCAGTCACGTGATCAGTGCATGATCGGTCCGTGATCAGTGCATGATCAGCTGCGTGATCAGTGCATGATCAGCCACGTGATCAGTGCATGATCAGCCACGTGATCAGTGCATGATCAGCCGCGTGATCAGTGCATGATCATCCCGTGATCAGTGCATGATCAGCCCGTGATCAGTGCATGATCAGCCACGTGATCAGTGCATGATCAGTCCGCGTGATCAGTGCATGATGATCAGTCCGCGTGATCAGTGCATGATCAGCCCGTGATCAGTGCATGATCAGCCACGTGATCAGTGCATGATCAGCCCGTGATCAGTGCATGATCAGTGCATGATCAGTGCGTGATCATCGTGATCAGTGTGATCAGTGCGTGATCAGTGAGTGCATGATCAGTCACGTGATCAGTGCATGATCAGCCGCGTGATCAGTGCATGATCAGCCACGTGATCAGTGCATGATCAGCCGCGTGATCAGTGTGTTCATGATCAGCCGTGATCAGTGCATGATCAGCCGCGTGATCAGTGCATGATCAGCCACGTGATCAGTGCATGATCAGCCACGTGATCAGTGCATGATCAGCCACGTGATCAGTGCATGATCAGTCGCGTGATCAGTGCATGATCAGCCACGTGATCAGTGCATGATCAGTCCGTGATCAGTGCATGATCAGCCACGTGATCAGTGCATGATCATCAGCGTGCGTGATCAGTGCATGATCAGGCCGCGTGATCAGTGCATCATGTCAGCGTGATCAGTCAGTGCATCACGTGATCAGTGCATGATCAGTGCGTGATCAGTGCATGATCAGTCGTGATCAGTGCATGATCAGCCACGTGATCAGTGCATGATCAGCCACGTGATCAGTGCATGATCAGCCACGTGATCAGTGCATGATCAGCCGCGTGATCAGTGCATGATCAGCCGCGTGATCAGTGCATGATCAGCCACGTGATCAGTGCATGATCAGTCGCGTGATCAGTGCATGATCAGCCACGTGATCAGTGCATCAGCCGCGTGATCAGTGCATGATCAGCCGCGTGATCAGTGCATGATCAGCCACGTGATCAGTGCATGATCAGTCAGCCCGTGATCAGTGCATGATCAGCCACGTGATCAGTGCATGATCAGCCCGCGTGATCAGTGCATGATCAGCCACGTGATCAGTGCATGATCAGCCTCGCGTGATCAGTGCATGATCAGCCGCGTGATCAGTGCATGATCAGTCACGTGATCAGTGCATGATCAGCCCGTGATCAGTGCATGATCAGTCGCGTGATCAGTGCATGATCAGCCCGCGTGATCAGTGCATGATCAGCCGCGTGATCAGTGCATGATCAGCCACGTGATCAGTGCATGATCAGCGCGTGATCAGTGCATGATCAGATCAGTGATCGTGATCAGTGCATGATCAGATCGCGTGATCAGTGCATGATCAGCCACGTGATCAGTGCATGATCAGTCGCGTGATCAGTGCATGATCAGTCGCGTGATCAGTGCATGATCAGCCACGTGATCAGTGCATGATCAGTCACGTGATCAGTGCATGATCAGCCGCGTGATCAGTGCATGATCGCGTGCCGCGTGATCAGTGCATGATCAGTGCATGATCAGCGTGATCAGTGCATGATCAGCCGTGATCAGTCATCGTGATCAGTGTGATCAGTGATCAGCCACGTGATCAGTGCATGATCAGTCACGTGATCAGTGCATGATCAGCCGCGTGATCAGTGCATGATCAGCCACGTGATCAGTCAGTGCATGATCAGTCACGTGATCAGTGCATGATCAGTCACGTGATCAGTGCATGATCAGCCACGTGATCAGTGCATGATCAGCCACGTGATCAGTGCATGATCAGTCACGTGATCAGTGCATGATCAGTCACGTGATCAGTGCATGATCAGCCGCGTGATCAGTGCATGATCAGCCGCGTGATCAGTGCATGCATGATCAGCCACGTGATCAGTGCATGATCAGCCGCGTGATCAGTGCATGATCAGCCGCGTGATCAGTGCATGATCAGCCGCGTGATCAGTGCATGATCAGGCACGTGATCAGTGCATGATCAGCCCGTGATCAGTGCATGATCCCGCGTGATCAGTGCATGATCAGTCACGTGATAGTGCATGATCAGCCACGTGATCAGTGCATGATCAGCCACGTGATCAGTGCATGATCAGCCACGTGATCAGTGCATGATCAGCCACGTGATCAGTGCATGATCAGATCGCGTGATCAGTGCATGATCGTGTCACGTGATCAGTGCATGATCAGCCGCGTGATCAGTGCATGATCAGCCGCGTGATCAGTGCATGATCAGCCGCGTGATCAGTGCATGATCAGCCGCGTGATCAGTGCATGATCAGCCACGTGATCAGTGCATGATCAGCCACGTGATCAGTGCATGATCAGCCACGTGATCGTGTGCATGATCAGCCGCGTGATCAGTGCATGATCAGCGCGTGATCAGTGCATGATCATCCGCGTGATCAGTGCATGATCAGCCCGCGTGATCAGTGCATGATCAGTCGATCATCCGTGATCAGTGCATGATCAGCCGCGTGATCAGTGCATGATCAGCCGCGTGATCAGTGCATGATCAGCCACGTGATCAGTGCATGATGATCGTGTGATCAGTGCATGATCAGCCGCGTGATCCCACGTGATCGTGAGTGCATGATCAGCCCGCGTGATCAGTGCATGATCATCCGCGTGATCAGTGCATGATCAGCCGCGTGATCAGTGCATGATCAGCCACGTGATCAGTGCATGATCAGCCGCGTGATCAGTGCATGATCAGCCGCGTGATCAGTGCATGATCATCCACGTGATCAGTGCATGATCAGCCACGTGATCAGTGCATGATCAGTCACGTGATCAGTGCATGATCAGTCGCGTGATCAGTGCATGATCGCATGCGCGTGATCAGTGTGCATGATCAGCCACGTGATCAGTGCATGATCAGCCGCGTGATCAGTGCATGATCAGCCACGTGATCAGTGCATGATCAGTCGCGTGATCAGTGCATGATCAGCCACGTGATCAGTGCATGATCAGTCACGTGATCAGTGCATGATCAGCCGCGTGATCAGTGCATGATCAGCCACGTGATCAGTGCATGATCAGTCCGCGTGATCAGTGCATGATCAGCCACGTGATCAGTGCATGATCAGCCACGTGATCAGTGCATGATCAGTCGCGTGATCAGTGCATGATCAGATCGTGCGTGATCAGTGCATGATCAGTGCATGACGTGATCAGTGCATGATCAGTCACGTGATCAGTGCATGATCAGCCGCGTGATCAGTGCATGATCAGCCACGTGATCAGTGCATGATCAGCCACGTGATCAGTGCATGATCAGCCACGTGATCAGTGCATGATCAGCCACGTGATCAGTGCATGATCAGCCACGTGATCAGTGCATGATCAGCCACGTGATCAGTGCATGATCAGCCACGTGATCAGTGCATGATCAGTCACGTGATCAGTGCATGATCAGCCATGTGATCAGTGCATGATCAGCCACGTGATCAGTGCATGATCAGCCACGTGATCAGTGCATGATCAGCCACGTGATCAGTGCATGATCAGATCGCGTGATCAGTGCATATGATCCGTGCGTGATCAGTGCATGATCAGCCGCGTGATCAGTGCATGATCAGCCCGCGTGATCAGTGCATGATCGCCCACGTGATCAGTGCATGATCAGCCGCGTGATCAGTGCATGATCAGCCACGTGATCAGTGCATGATCAGCCGCGTGATCAGTGCATGATCAGTCACGTGATCAGTGCATGATCAGCCCGTGATCAGTGCATGATGATCAGCCACGTGATCAGTGCATGATCAGCCGCGTGATCAGTGCATGATCAGCCACGTGATCAGTGCATGATCAGCCGCGTGATCAGTGCATGATCAGCCACGTGATCAGTGCATGATCAGTCACGTGATCAGTGCATGATCAGCCGCGTGATCAGTGCATGATCAGCCGCGTGATCAGTGCATGATCAGTCGTGATCAGTGCATGATCAGTGCGTGATCAGTGCATGATGATCGTGATCAGTGCATGATCAGCCGCGTGATCAGTGCATGATCAGCCACGTGATCAGTGCATGATCAGCCCCGTGATCAGTGTGCATGATCAGCCGCGTGATCAGTGCATGATCAGCCGCGTGATCAGTGCATGATCAGTCGCGTGATCAGTGCATGATCAGCCCGCGTGATCAGTGCATGATCAGCCGCGTGATCAGTGCATGATCAGCCCGCGTGATCAGTGCATGATCAGTCACGTGATCAGTGCATGATCAGCCGCGTGATCAGTGCATGATCAGCCACGTGATCAGTGCATGATCAGTCGCGTGATCAGTGCATGATCAGCCACGTGATCAGTGCATGATCAGCCACGTGATCAGTGCATGATCAGGCCCGTGATCAGTGCATGATCAGCCACGTGATCAGTGCATGATCAGCCCGTGATCAGTGCATGATCAGCCCGTGATCAGTGCATGATCATCAGTCGCGTGATCAGTGCATGATCAGCCACGTGATCAGTGCATGATCAGCCCACGTGATCAGTGCATGATCAGCCACGTGATCAGTGCATGATCAGCCGCGTGATCAGTGCATGATCAGCCACGTGATCAGTGCATGATCAGCCACGTGATCAGTGCATGATCAGCCAGCGTGATCAGTGCATGATCAGCCGCGTGATCAGTGCATGATCAGCCGCGTGATCAGTGCATGATCAGCCGCGTGATAGTGCATGATCAGCCGCGTGATCGGTGTATGATCAGCCACGTGATCAGTGCATGATCAGCCACGTGATCAGTGCATGATCAGCCACGTGATCAGTGCATGATCAGCAGCGTGATCAGTGCATGATCAGCCACGTGATCAGTGCATGATCAGCCACGTGATCAGTGCATGATCAGCCACGTGATCAGTGCATGATCAGTCGCGTGATCAGTGCATGATCAGCCCGTGATCAGTGCATGATCAGCCACGTGATCAGTGCATGATCAGCCCGCGTGATCAGTGCATGATGATCAGCCACGTGATCAGTGCATGATCAGCCACGTGATCAGTGCATGATCAGCCACGTGATCAGTGCATGATCAGCCACGTGATCAGTGCATGATCAGCCACGTGATCAGTGCATCAGCCCGCGTGATCAGTGCATGATCAGTCCGCGTGATCAGTGCATGATCAGCCGCGTGATCAGTGCATGATCGATCACGTGATCAGTGCATGATCAGCCACGTGATCAGTGCATGATCAGTGCCGTGATCAGTGCATGATCAGTCAGCCGCGTAGTGCGTGATCAGTGCATGATCAGCCACGTGATCAGTGCATGATCAGCCGCGTGATCAGTGCATGATCAGCACCGTGATCAGTGCATGATCAGCCGCGTGATCAGTGCATGATCAGCCGCGTGATCAGTGCATGATCAGCCACGTGATCAGTGCATGATCAGCCACGTGATCAGTGCATGATCAGCCACGTGATCAGTGTGCATGATCAGTCGCGTGATCGGTGTATGATCAGCCACGTGATCAGTGCATGATCAGCCCGTGATCAGTGCATGATCAGCCATGTGATCAGTGCATGATCAGTGCATGATCTCCCGGTCGTGATCTGTGCATGATCGATCGCGTGATCAGTATGTGATCAGCCCGCGTGATCAGTGCATGATCAGCCCCGCGTGATCGGTGCAT
>NW_027220320.1:0-26547 GCF_027580195.1 Bos mutus
CATTATATTTTGTGTTTTGAGATTGGCTCCTTTCCCTTGGAATAAGGCTTTTGATATTTAACCATGGTATTAGAGGTATTAATACTTGATTCCTCTTTGCTGAGTAGTATTCCAGTGAATTAATGTACAGCATTTTGATCATTTAACTTCTAAAGAATGTTTATGTTGTTTCCAATTGGGGTGACTGTAAATTAACGTGGAGTCCTGCCCCAAGACCACAGAAGCAGAGCCCAGCACCAAGGTCATCTCAGAAGCTGACTGAGCCCCATTATGCTGCTGCTGCTGCTAAGTCGCTTCAGTCGTGTCCAACTCTGTGCGACCCCATAGACGGCAGCCCACCAGGCTCCCCCATTCCTGGGATTCCCCAGGCAAGAATACTGGAGTGGCTTGCCATTTCTTTCTCCAATGCATGAAAGTGAAAAGTGAAAGTGAAGTCGCTCAGTCGTGTCCAACTCTTAGCGACCCCATGGACTGCAGCCTACCAGGCTCCTCCATCCATGGGATTTTCCAGGCAAGAGTACTGGAGTGGGGTGCCATTGACTTCTCCATGAGCCCCATTATAATCATTGTCAAAAGCCCCCAGTAGGTGAACATCACCAGTAGGCTTCTTGACCACATATTAGGCAAAAATATACCTACCCTATATCACCCTAGGTCTTCCTGGTAGCTCAGAGGGTAAAGAGTCTGCCTGTAATGTGGGAGACCCGGGTTCGATTCCTGGGTCGGGAAGATCCCCTGGAGAAGGAAATGACAACCCACTCCAGTATTCTTGCCTGGAGAATCCCATGGAGGGAGGAGCCCGGTAGGCTACAGTCTACGGGGTTGCAAAGAGTCAGACACGACTGAGCTACTTTACTTCACTTATATCACCCTAATGCCAACTTTGCAACAGAAAGTTTGACTTGAAACTATAAAAATTGGCAACTAACCCACAAAAAGTGTCGACTTTCCACTGAGAGTGCAACCTGAGACATTAGCAGTGCCCACATTATCTCTGCTCTTTGTTCTTAATAAGCTCCCTCCTTTCTACAATATTCAATGTCTGGAAATTCTTTGCAAACCCATGGTTCAGACTGCCACAACAATTAAAATGCTATAAACATTTATGTAAACATTTGTGTGTGAATATCAGTTTCCACTTTTCTATAGTAAATATCTAAAAATGAAATGGCTAGGTCATGTGATTAGAGCAGTTACAACTTTATAAGAAACTGCCAAACTCTTTCTAAAGTGGTGGTACCATTCTGCATTCCTACTAGAAATGATTGAGAGTTCCAATTGCCCCACATCCTTACCAGCACCTGGTATTGTTAGTTTTGATTTGTTTCACTTTCTATTTAGTATTGATATTTAATTCTATCCATTATAATAAATATGGGATGGTATTTCATTGTGTTATTATTTGAATCCATCTAATAATAATAATCTTGTGCTTATTTACTCTTTGTGTGCCTTCTGGGCATCTTTAGTCCATTTTACAAACATTATAATAGACTTTATTTTAAGAGCAACCTTAGGTTTACAGAAGAGTTTTGCAGAAAATACAGAAAATTTACCTATATCCATTATTCCTTGAATACTGTTCCACCTAGTAACAGCTTTTGTTGGTGTGGTACGTCCATTATAATTGATGAACCAACATCAACTGGGCTCCACGCTCCACCTGTCCATTCCTAAAGTAAAAGTAAAAAAGTCACTCAGTCGCATCCGACTCTTTGCAATCCCGTGGACTATAGCCTACCAGGCTTCTCCATCCATGGGATTCTCTAGGCAAGGATACTGGAGTGGGTTGCCATTTCCTTCTCCAAGGAAGAAGAAAGAGGAGTCCATTCCTACAACCCTCCTAAATCCCTAGCAACTACTGAACTTTTTACTACATCTATAGTTTTGCCTTTTTCTGCATGTCATATAGTAGAAATCAAATAGTATTATAGCTTTTCCAGACTGACTTCGTTTGCTGAGAGAAATGCATTTGAGTTAACTCCACGCCTTTTTGTGGCTTGATAGTGCATTGCTTCTAATTGGTGAATAACATTCCTCATGGCTCAGATGGTAAAGAATCTGCTTGCAATGCAGGAGTCTTGAGTTCGATCCCTGGGTTGGGAAGAACCCCCGGAGAAAGGAATGACTACCCACTCCAGTATTCTTGCCTGAAGAATTCCCTGGACAGAGAAGCCTGGCAGGCTATAGTCCATGGGTCACAAAGAGGCAGACACGACTGAGTGACTATCACTTTCACATCCCATCATCAGTGTGCTTCAGTTTGTTTATCCATTCTCCTGGTGAAGGATATATTGGTTTCTTTCAAAGAATTCTTAAGCCATAATAATCATATTAGAAATTTTTTGAAATAGCTAAAGTCAAGTTATTTGGCAGTGGCTTTACTTTCTGGATGTGAAACCAGCACATGGGAACTTTCAGTTACCTGAAGACCAAAACAGTATCTCACTTTCTAAAGAGGGAAATTATCTGCTTGATTTTCTAGCTTGAACATGTATGGGTTCCATGTCCCAGATGTAGTGGGGCACAATGAGCCCATGAGGGCAGTTCTTGGGGGCACGGTGGTAGTGGGAATAGTGTTCTGAACTGAGAATTCATCTTTTACCATATCCCTGCTGGTTTTTTACAGGGAGCCATTGAGATGTAGACTTTTCAATACCTCCTAATACAAACAATAATTAGGCAGTTTAGGGCTTTCAATCTCTTCTTACTCTCCACTGGCATCCAATTACTATTATCTTTACCTAT
This sequence comes from Bos mutus, assembly GCF_027580195.1. Classification (NCBI taxonomy): domain Eukaryota; kingdom Metazoa; phylum Chordata; class Mammalia; order Artiodactyla; family Bovidae; genus Bos; species Bos mutus. The sequence goes on from NW_027220320.1 coordinate 2,749, forward strand.
CTATGTGTGTCTATATATATACACACATAGATAGATACAGATAGATATTTTGATATTAGTTTTCCTCTCGGATTTTCTTCCAATATTCTTTGATATATTATATTTTTCAATGTTAATATTTCAAAATTTTATACAGCAAAACTGATCACTTATCTGAATATGTGTTTAACCTCTCTGGAATTTATATGAATCATTGTAGAGGAAGGTGGAAAGAGCATTATGATTTGAAAATGGTCTACATAGGGATTACTTGAAGGAAAGTCAGGCACAGGAAAGCAAAGCTATCTCCAAGACAGTAGAAGGGAATACAAATACCCAGAAAGTCAAAAAAAGCAGTCCTTAAGAGATGAGTGAGTACTTGGAGGATTTAACGTCTCGATTGTCTGCTATAAATATTTAAAATCATAAATCCTGACCCTCTTCATTTTAACATAGTTATAGCAGGGAAGGTTTTTGCATGTTTCTTTTTTAACAAAAAAATTTATTATCTTTATTTGGCATTTAAATTGCTATTATGTATATTAAAATTTTAAACGTTAAAAACAAATTTAATTCTTTTTTTTCAAATTTCATATAGAAAGAATGATCATGAGAGGTAGGGTTTGTCTTCTATTTCATGTGAAATTAAATCAAGTTGAGCAGGGAAATTCACATTAAAATTTATTCCACTTAAAAATATAGTTAATTGGTGACTTATGTTTCTGAGTAGAATGTGGTGGGTAATATTCTTAAAGAAAAAAATGAGAAGGGTCTCATTGATAAGATGGCTCATTATGTCGACCTCGCAAACAAAGTATAAATCACAGTGATCTCTGAGAGTGACCAAATTGCCCAAATGGCATCCTGTTTTCTCACTGGCGTCTGTCTTCTCAAAGCTGTGAGACCACCAGATTCCAGACCTCCAGCTACATGGCCATCCCTTCAGAGAATTTTTCATTGGTGGGATATAAGAAGGAGTCCATCAGAAACGGAGGACATTGGTTCTCCTTAAGGGCCAGTCACCCTCTCTTATCCCTCTAATAAATTTCCCTTTTTATGCCTGATACCCAGCTCACTCTTTTTTCTCTGCACTCGCCTTACATTCTGGTGCAGAAACCCGGGAGGGAAGATCCACCGCAACTGAGTGGGCTCCTCTCACAAGCCCACCTCCCGTGGTCCCCTCCCTTGGACCTTGCTTAGAAACTGAGACGAGCTCCGAGACTGGACTCTCCACTAGCCTTGCTGGACTGACATCCACACACCTTCCCACATTGCACCCACTGGTTACAAGGGTGAGTGAAATCCCATTCCCTCGGATCCTCTCTTTCACACCTCCTTTCCAAGTCTTAGCGCTAGTCAGGAGGACCCACACAGCCCTCAGGCCCTCGGCCTTGTGCCCCTTCTGACTTTGAAATAGGGCACGCCCATTTCAAAGCAGACTATTATTACTCTCTGAGAATGGGACGCCTTTTCTCTCAGCCTTTTCTCCTCGCTTTCTCTAGTCCGGGCCTAACCTCCCTATTTGGCCGCAATGGGAAATTCTCAGTCTCAGCCCTCAAAATCTACTCCCCTAGGATGCCTTCTCCAAAACCTAAAAGCTTTGGGCTTCCAAGGGGAGATAAGACCAAAAAGACTTATTTACTATTCTAACACTGTCTGGCCACAATAAAGACTTGATAACAGGTCCCAATGGCCAGAAAATAGAACTCTTGATTATAATATTCTACGGGACCTCAAGAACTTCTGCCACGGCAATGGCATGTGGTTAGAAACCCTTATGTTCAGGCTTTCTTTGCTCTTCGCTCTCAACCCTCTCTCTGTAAATTCTGTTCTACTTCTTAAATACTTAGCCCACTCTGGGCCACATCCTCCTAATACAATGTCTCCTGATCCCTTTTCAGACTTTTCTTCTTCCTTAGACCCTTCCAACCACAGCCCACCCCCTAATTTCTCCCAATCCCTTTGCAGCCACTTCAGATCCAGTTCCACATCCTCCACCTTATGTCCCCTCCTCCCTGCCCCCTTCTCAAGCACAGACCTCTGCCACTGCTGCAGCTCCCAATCCCCCTCCCCAGCCTGTGCCTGAGAAAGGCTCTGACACATCAGCCCCACCCTCTACCCTGAGGGCCCCAAGCCTTTACCCCAACCTCCCTAGATCCCCTCCTGTACCCTGTGAACAACTTTAAAATAGGAAATTTCAATGCAGGACCCTGCTCCTTCCCTTGCCCTACTCCTCCCTTTAAGGGTGGTAGCTGGAGCAGAAGGCATTGTTTGGGTTCATGTCCCATTCTCCTTCACTGATCTATCTCAGATTGAAAAGCATCTTGGCTCCTTCTCCTCAGACCCTGATAATTATTTAAAAGCATTCAAGTATCTTACCCCATCTTACTGTTGTAGCCACGTGTTCCCGGAACAAAACTCAGAAGGACAATGCAGATAGTGGAGTGCAGTTTATTACACTGGACAGCCCAAGGCAGAGCCTCCCCTTAGCCAAGGACTCCGACAATGCTAAGTGTACATGCCCAAACCCACCTCCCCAAATTCCCTGAAACTAGTCTGAACAAAGATAAAGAAAAATACAATCAAAGTTAACCTGTGATTCATATGTCTTAAGCCTAGGTAGTTACCAGTGGACAATTATCAATAGGCCTATGGTCATACCCCAGTAAGCATAAAAAATTTATGATTCTATTCAGTTACACAGATAATTAGGGTATTCTTTTAGGTGATGGAGAGTCTATGTACGAGCCCTTCAGCTCTTCCATCCAGAGGGTCTGGTTTTCCATTTGGTATGTTGTTTCCGTAGATACTGGGCATATAGCAACACCCATTTTATCTCCCAGTCATCCCCAGATATCCAAAAGAAACTAAGAAAGGCAGAAGAAGGCCCTCAAACTCCTCAACAAGACCTTTTAAATTTGACCTTTAAGATTTTCAATAACCAGGAAGAACAGGCAAAGCTAGAGAAGGCCCAAAGAGATCAGGCCGAATACCACCTTTTAGCCACTACCCTACATGGCTCCAAGCCTCCATCAACCAACAAATAAAGGAAGAAACCTGGGCCTTCTTTCAAATGTGGCAAAGAAGGCCACTGGGCCTGCTCATGCCTAAGCCAAGGCCCCCTCCTGGTTCATGTCCCAGCTGTGGCATAAAGGGACATTGGAAGGTGGACATAACAAGCCATCTTATCAATGAGACCCCATGTGGGCCCCATCAAGAATAAATGAAATGAATAAATTAAATCATAGATTTAAACAAATCAAAATGTTACTGGAAGAGCCAATTTTGTCTCCATGTTGGAATGGCCTGCCTCAGGGAACCCTGCCCCTCTACTTGAATGTTAAACCAAAATGCCTTTTTCTGGGAGCCTGTCCACCTGTGGGTGGCTACAGGAAGGAAGCAATGAACAACATCCTCTCCCTGAGGCTTGCCATTCTAAGAGATATCTGCAAGATAATGGCCTTTTAACTTCATTTCCTCACCTCCCCTCAACTCTGTTCAATAAAAGAATCTAGTATCCAGACCTCAAGAAGATGGTTATTTTGAGGACTTTGTCTGACTAGTAAGCCATCTTCTTGATCTGCTGGCTTTCCTAATAAAGTCACATTCCTTGCCTCAACCTGGGAGGCTTCCCAGGTAGCTTAGTGGTAAAGAATCTGCCTGCCAGTGTGGGAGACACAGGAGACTCGGGTTAGATCCCTGGGTTGGGAAGATCCCTTGGAGAAGGAAAGGACAATCAACTCCAATATTCTTTCCTGGGAAACCCCATGAACAGAGGAGACTGATGGGCTACAGTCCATGGGGTCACAAAGAGTCTGACAGACTCAGAAACTAAGCATGGTATTTCTCTCAACATCCCATCTATACTCTTATTGGCCTTTCGTGCTGCAAGCAGAGTGAGCTTGATCTCAATGACCAAAAGCTAAAGAAGAAATACCGACTTGAACAAATAAGCTGATTCACTGGGCAGTTTATTTCCTGGGGGTCCTTTGCTAACTCAGGAAAGGGCTTAGTTTGAGCAGAGGGACACTGGTATAGCCTTTGACAGACAGGTGAATCTGCAACAATGAAGTAAGAAATTAGAGGCTCCCACTCTGAAGGATATTTTTTCCCATGGAACATTTCTTAAGTGCTGGGACAGTGCAGGAGGTTGGCAGGGGTAGCAGGGGAAAAGAGGAGAGTAGTATAAAATTTCCCACAATTTTGAAGTGCTTGAAAGAAAAAGTTTTCCTAGAAGGAAAAACTCTCAACAAATAGATGTTTGCCAGGTTTTGAACCATGTTTTCAAAGATAGCAGAACTTAAACCTGTAGGAACCTGATCATTTGCACTTATATTCTGCTTAAATATAAGGTTGGATAGACAGCATTAACATATCAAACAAATACACCTGTACTCCCAGCAATAATCCTTTGCAATTATGATAAGAATGTAAAATTTCTGTTGAAATACTGATAAGTAAAAATAGAAAATACTATCTTTCAAAAATGTATTTTCTCTAAAGAACAATGATCAGAAAACATTGAACTTCCTAAGTATGAGTGGATGATTTGACATTCTTTGAGAACAAAATTACATGGCATAGGACAAAATTTGAGGAGCAAATAGTGAATTCATGTTTGCATATGCTGAATTCAAAGAACAAATAAAATGACCAAAATGAGATGTTCTAGAAGTTATTAAATATCTGTTGGGAGCTCAAGAGGAATATAATTGGGGTATAGGGAAGAGGTTAAGAGCTGAGATGAATAGAAAGACCCTCTAACAGGCCTACAGAGTCCCATAGATTAAAAAACAAAAAAAGTATGGGAATCAAACAAGATTTGAGTGTCATAGGCTTAGTGATTACTACTGAAGACTGAATAAAGGTACATATGGTGGAAAAGATTTTTAAGAGAGAAAAATTACCTACCAAAATGGTGGTTAAAATACTCTCAGGCTGTGTTTAAGAGGTGACTAACATAATCTGCATAAATGATGGATCTAGTGGAAAGTCAATACCTACGGAGGCCAAGACCATACTCAACTAGGGGAAATATTATGAAAGCAAAGGGAACTGTAGATTCTGGAGAAGAGGGACATCTCTGAGTGATTGAGATGATGAGAAAGTGCAAGAAACCATGGGAGTGTTTGTGCAGGTAAATCATTGAAATTGTCCCAGTTGCATTTTTGTTTCTCAGTTAATTATGGTCTAGATTTGTCACCATTTGGTCTCTTTTTTTAAGGGAGGGGCTTATACATTACCATGTCTCATTAGGTTTGTACAACCTTAGACTTAGCCCAGATTCATGCTCCTGTCACTACTAACCAGTTAATACTGACCTCCACAGATGATGTTATTTATCTGTGTGCAAAAGCGATCTTCCGACATTCTGTGTGGTCCTTTTTCTCTCTATTTTTCTCTCTATTTTTCTCTCTATTTTTCTCTCTATTTTTCTCTATTTCTCTATTTCTCTCTATTTTCTCTCTATTTTTCTCTATTCTTTCTGAAAGTCCCTCTCATCTGTATATTTGCTTTCTTGGTCCTTTTAAAATCTTTCCTCTAATTGCTCCCATACATCAATTTTATCATGACCTTTGCCTCTGAAATGTACCAATATTTTAGTTCCTTTTTATGAAACCTAGAATATTCTCTAAGCTTTCGATGCTGAAACACACACAAAAAAGTTTCTACATTAAGTTCCTCTCCCAGCAGTAAAAGCAATACCACCCCTCCCCAACCTTATGGACAAAATTACAAAGGTGAACAATTTTACAGCCCAGAGAGATATATTTGCTAAATATTAGTTTCAGCTGATTTATTTCTGAAATCATTCTTATCTGGGCAATAAAAACATTAATATGCCCTTCTCATATTTTCTAAAGTCCTATGTTCAAAGATCAACAACATACCAAGAAGTGAGTGAAGAGAAAGAGAATGACAGGGAGACTGGCTCCTGATTACACTCAGCAGAGAATTCATGGAGAGAAATGGAGATGGGGAAATCAGCAAGCTTTTGAAAAAGAAGATGCATGAATTATGCCATATGATCTATTTAAACATGTAGGTTATGATAGAGTCATAAAAATAATATAAAGGCATATGAAATCCATTAATTCAACTGTTCATTCGTTCTAAAAGCACTTAACTCAGTTACACTCTTTTCCATACTGCACAAGCAAGTATGAATTGATAAAAATGTAAAAAGCTGGATAGCAAGGAATCTGAGCATTAGGTGGGACAAGTAAAGGATTATCCTTTTATTTGATAGCTGACTTAATTCTATTGTTGAAAATATATTTTGAGAGAAAACTATGCACTTGGAGGAATGTACATCATGGCAATTTCCTCATCTGCCCCTGTAAGAGTTGTGCAGGCTAAATTCCCATTCTGACACCGACAGGTTGGGCTATGGAGTTCACACTTAAAGTAACACAGCACAAGATCACAGACACACAAAATTACAACACAATCCAAAAGTTTTATATATATATATATGTGTGTGTGTGTGTGTGTGTGTGTGTGTGTATGTATGTATATACTTAGAAGTGCCAAAAACTGAAACGCAAGGGAAGTTGCACAGAGGATTGACATACCTGAGTGAGACACAAGCTAGTTTCAATCTAGGGAAGCTGAGCCAATCATTTTTACCAATAAAATTAGGATTTAAAGTGAAGGATTTCTGAAGATTCCCCTGAATGCCTTTATCAGTATGCACCTTTTTTCTGTTCTCCATAATGAGTTAACTGTAAAGAAACCATCCCCCACTAATCCAGTCAGCAATAGGCCAAAGTTTTGTCACTGAGTAGCTTAGAAATTTAAGTACACTTACTTGGCAGAAATTCCTGATACTTTCAATAGGATTTTTATGGTAGGACTTGGGTGTCATTTGGGGCTTAATTTTTCCTATTTGATTTTTTTACACTGATATGGAATAACAATTTCACCAGTAGTAAGGCAGTGAATAGCAAGTAATAGGCTCATAGATCAAGAGGGATATGAAAACCATCACCTTGACATTGTGATATCTATTCATTTATAAAACTATGGCCACAATTTTCTTCAAGTTCTTGAAATTCTACAAAGCAAGGAAGAAAAAAGGATCTAGAGGAGCTGGATGGTCTGATGTCCTTGGTGCATATAAGACCATTAAAATCTGCTTTTAATCTTTTCTGTTATTTTCAAAGTACATCCTTCAAATAGCAGAGTTCTGCATTTCTCATCTATAACATGTTTGGGATACATATTTTCACTACTCTGTCTGACAGGAGGAGGGGGTAGGTGTGGGAACATCTTGTGTTCAGTCATCCAAATGGCCCACCTGAGAGCAGGGATCATTCTCAGACAGGGTATGAATGACTCCAAGGCCAAAAATATGTGTGATGCTGATGTTAGCGTGGGTACTGACAGCCATAAGGGTCAGTGGTGTTCTCAAGCAGGGATCAAAATGGGAGGAATCAAGATGTATCTGATATACTCAGGTAATAACCCCTAGAGTTTAGTTTATATCCTAAAAAGTTAGTGCAAATGACCAACAAATGAAAGCTGGGTTGTTTCTGAGTTCTTGCCTGTAGTAACTATTAGAATCTCTAATTTAGTTTTATGGATTGGTATTGTTTAACACATGTGGGTATCCTGGAGAAAGCAAACTCTTGACGATTGAAAATATCTATCAGAACTTTTTGCACAGACAGGTTATAAACAATTATGGGACTATAAAATTAAGAATCAGCCACCCTCAATGTCCCAGGTAGATTTTCCACAAACTGTAAGATTAATAAGTTTAGATTGCAAAAAAACCCAAAAATCTATAGTGAAGGCATATCAAATCAGATTAGATCAGATCAGATCAGTCGCTCAGTCGTGTCCGACTCTTTGCAACCCCATGAATCACAGCACGCCAGGCCTCCCTGTCCATCACCAACTCCCGGAGTTCACTCAGACTCACGTCCATTGAGTCAGTGATGCCATCCAGCCATCTCATCCTCTGGCGTCACCTTCTCCTTCTGCCCCCAATCCCTCCCAGCATCAGAGTCTTTTCCAATGAGTCAACTCTTCTCATGAGGTGGCCAAAGTACTGGAGTTTCAGCTTTAGCATCATTCCTTCCAAAGAAATCCCAGGGCTGATCTCCTTCAGAATGGACTGGTTAGATCTCCTTGCAGTCCAAGGGACTCTCAAGAGTCTTCTCCAACACTACAGTTCAAAAGCATCAATTCTTCGGCACTCAGCCTTCTTCACAGTCCAACTCTCACATCCATACATGACCACAGGAAAAACCATAGCCTTGACTAGACGAACCTTTGTTGGCAAAGTAATGTCTCTGCTTTTGAATATGCTGTCTAGGTTGGTCATAACTTTCCTTCCAAGGAATAAGCGTCTTTTAATTTCATGGCTGCAGTCACCATCTGTAGTGATTTTGGAGCCCAGAAAAATAAAGTCTGACACTGTTTCCCACTGTTTCCCCATCTATTTCCCATGAAGTGGTGGGACCAGATGCCATGATCTTTGTTTTCTGAATGTTGAGCTTTAAGCCAACTTTTTCACTCCCCACTTTCACTTTCATCAAGAGGCTTTTGAGTTCCTCTTCACTTTCTGCCGTAAGGGTGGTGTCATCTGCATATCTGAGGTTATTGATATTTCTCCCGGCAATCTTGATTCCAGCTTGTGCTTCCTCCAGCCCACAGTTTCTCATGAGGTACTCTGCATATAAGTTAAATAAACAGGGTGACAATATACAGCTTTGACTTACTCCTTTTCCTATTTGGAACCAGTCTGTTGTCCCATGTCCAGTTCTAACTGTTGCTTCCTGACCTGCATACAAATTTCTCAAGAGGCAGATCACGTGGTCTGGTATTCCCATCTCTTTCAGAATTTTCCAGTTTATTGTGATCCACACAGTCAAAGGCTTTGGCATAGTCAATAAAGCAGAAATAGATGTTTTTTTTTGGAACTCTCTTGCTTTTTCTATGATCCAGCAGATGTTGGCAATTTGATCTCTCGTTCCTCTGCCTTTTCTAAAACCAGCTTGAACATCAGGAAGTTCACGGTTCACATATTGCTGAAGCCTGGCTTGGAGAATTTTGAGCATTACTTTACTAGCATGTAAGATGAGTGCAATTGTGCGGTAGTTTGAGCATTCTTTAGCATTGCCTTTCTTTGGGATTGGAATGAAAACTGACCTTTTCCAGTCATGTGGCCACTGCTGAGTTTTCCAAATTTGCTGGCATATTGAATGCAGCACTTTCACAGCATCATCTTTCAGGATTTGGAATAGCTCAACTGGAATTCTATCACCTCCACTAGCTTTGTTCCTAGTGAGGCTTTCTAAGGCCCACTTGACTTCACATTCCAAGATGTCTGGCTCTAGGTCAGTGATCACACCATCGTGATTATCTGGGTCATGTATATATATAGATAGATAGATAGTAGATAGATACACACACACACACACACACTTCCTTATTCTGAAAATGGAATAACAGAATTCTAGAAAGTTGGTATGATAATATTTTACTTAAATATCTACCTCTATGCTATTCTCTTGAAAATAATATAATAAAAGTAGGAAGAAGGACAGCCATTCTTCACAGAGGTTTTAAATATGTGTGTGTCTTCACATGAGCATATATATCAGGTTTAGGTTCATGTGAGACCATATTTATTACCATCATATGAACGAAGAGGAGTAAAGTACAGTCCAGAGTTCCCTTCTCTGCTGCTTCCTGCCCTTGTGCCACCCTCATATCCCTGTTGGTTACAGAACAGGGAGCGAGACAGCTGGATGATATGACTGAAGCTTCAGTATTTCAGAGGGGGCTCAAGAGAAGAGAGGAAACTGATACTGCTTTGTTGATAATTAAGCCAGGTGAGTTAAAGGTATTTTGTTTCCTGAGAATTTAGAAGTGGAATACATGTGTGTGTGTGTGTGTGTGTGTGTGTGTGCATGAAGGGCCTGAGAAAGCACAATAGAGACATGATGAATTTAGATAAAAGAGTCCAGATATAGTGGCTCTGATCCTCGTGATTTGTCCATCTTTTATTTTTTTTTTCTTTTCCTAGTTAGAAACCTTAAGAGCTCCTCTATAAGAGCCAAGCTTTCTCCAGCATTGGATACTGGGCTTTCACCCTGCTCTCTCTGGTTCTCACAACTAGTCTGGCTCTTTCCCTATTGGTCATGGATTCCTTCCATGGTCTTTGTGTCCTTCCTTCATTTCTGAATTCTCCTCCCACCACCATCTGTCCAACGGACATTTTTTTTCTGTCAGGTGAGAACATTCTGAGTCCTGTTTCTGCCTGGTACTTCTCTGCTGCTTCTGCTGCTGCTGCTACTGCTAAGTCGCTTCAGTTGTGTCCGACTCTGTGCGACCCCATGGACGGCAGCCCACCAGGCTCCCCCATCCCTGAGATTCTCCAGGCAAGAATACTGGAGTGGGTTGCCATTTCCTTCTCCGATGCATGAAAGTGAAAAGTGAAAGTGAAGTCACTCAGTCCTGTCCGACTCTTAGCGATCCCGTGGACTGCAGCCTACCAGGCTCCTCCGTCCATGTGATTTTCTAGGCAAGAGTACTGGAGTGGGGTGCCATTGCCTTCTCCGGGTACTTTTCTACTTAAAGTCAATCCTTTATAAACTTAAATCCCTCATAAGACTTCTTTATACTCTTTTACTTATTTAATGGGCTTCCCTAGTGGCTCAGACGGAGAAGGCAATGGCAACCCACTCCAGTACTCTTGCCTGGAAAATCCCATGGACGGAGGAGCCTGGTAGGCTGCAGTCCACGGGGTCGCTAAGAGTCCGACACGACTGAGTGACTTCACTTTCACTTTTCACTTTCATGCATCGGAGAAGGAAATGGCAACCCACTCCAGTGTCCTTGCCAGGAGAATCCCAGGGATGGGGGAGCCTGGTGGGCTGCCGTCTATGGGGTCGCACAGAGTCGGACACGACTAAAGTGACTTAGCAGCAGCAGCAGTGGCTCAGAGGGTAAAGCGTCTGCCTGCAATGCAGGAGACCTAGGTTCGTTCCCTGGGTCAGGAAGATCCCTTGGAGAAGGAAATGGCAACCCACTCCAATACTCTTGCCTGGAAAATCCCATGGACAGAGGAGCCTGGTGGGCTACAGTCCACAGGGTCGCAAAGAGTCGGACAGGACTGAGCAACGTCACTTTCACTAATGTCTAAAACAGGATGTCCTTCCCTGGTGGCTCAGCAGTAAAGAATCCACCTGCAATGCAGGAGACTTGCAAGAGGCACAGGTTCGAACTCTGGGTCAAGCAGATCCAGGGAGAAGGAAATGGCAACCCACTCCAGAATTCTTGCCTGGGAAATCGCAAGGACAGACAACCCGGCAGGCTACAGTCCATGGGGTTGTGAAAGAGTCTGACATGACTTAGCCACTAAACAACAACAATAAAACAGCATATGAAAATGATGATAATGCAATGCATGTGAAAAGAGACCTGTAAGATTTAAAAACATAATTCTCGCCACTTTCCTTCATACAGATGCTCAAATCAAAGCTTTAGGTTTTAAGAAAACAAAAGAATTGTACCAATTAGACTTTTGCTGCCTATTTGAGAGTACTATGCTCTATCATCCCATAAGGGAGATTACCTGCAGAACTGGCCATGCTGTATCACAAAAAATTGCCAGCTATTTCGTAAATATTTTCCTTTCTTTCCTTGATTATATCTTTTTGAAGAACAAAAATTTAAAAATTTTAACATTGAATTTATAAATTATTTTTGATTCATGTTTTATATGTTCTAAGAAATACTTGCCTAAAGTCTTGAAAATTTCCCCTGTGTGCTTGTCTAGAACATCTATAACTTGTTTTATATGCAACTCTATTATATTATGAAGTTAGAGTTGCTGGTTATTTTTTTCCAAGTGGATACTCAGTTGTTCCAATGCCATTCGTTGAAAAATTATTCTTTCTCCCATTGAATGTCTTTGGCACTTTTATTGCTAATTATTTAAGCATATAAATATGGATGGATTTCTGTATTTCTCATTCAGGTTCATTAGTCTGTATATCTCTCCTAATGCTGATGACATACTTCTGAGTTAATGTACCTTTATTGAAATTAAAAATATGTATATAAACTCTCACTTTTTTCTTCATTTTAATATTGTTTTGACTAATCTAGGCCCTTTGGTATCAGTTTGTGAATTTCCACAAAGGAAAAGGAAGCTAAATTTTTCATGGGGATGAAGTTGGTGCTATAGATGATTTTAGGTGTTGTAGCCACGTGTTCTGGGAAACAAACTCACTCAGAAGGACAATGCAGATAGTGGAGTGCAGTTTATTACCCCGGCAGGCCCAAAGCAGAGTCTCCTCTTAGCCAAGGACCCCGACCAGCATTTGTGAAAATCTTTTATACCCCATGTCTGAACCCACCACTCCAAATTCCTTGAGACTTACATAAACCAAGGAAAATACAATAACCCCATCATTCACGTGCTATGTGCTCATGTGCTCAGTCAAACAATTAACCAATAATCAATAATCCTGAGGTTACACTCCAATAGATACAGAAAAACTTATGGCCTGTCTGGAGGAAGGGGTGATTAGTGTATGTTTCCTCTTAGGCTATGAGTAACCTAGATATGATCTTCAAGGGTCCCTTGTCTGGAGGGGGTCTTATCCTTCTGTTGTTGTTTTCACAGGCACTAAACACAGAGTTCAGAGTCCATTGGAAAGGTGGCCAAGCATGATCACCATGAACAGGCCTAAGATGGAGTCCAGGCCCTATGAAGTCCTTCTTCATAGGGAGAATAGACAATTAACAATTATGAGTCTTATAAATTGGAAAAAAAAAAAAAAAAAGGAATTTCTCTCCCTTCATGCTTTCTTTAGTTTTTCCTAACAATAATCTTTAGTTTTCACAGAAGATATCCTGCATGTCTTTTGTTATGTATAGTCTTAAGTATTTTACACTTTTGTTAATACAAATGCATTTTCTATAGTTAATTTGTCATCTGTCTATTGCTAATACATAATGTTAAATTGATATTTGTACATTAACAATATTCTGTAACCTTGCTAAATACTCTTATTAGTTGCAGATGCTTTGTAGATTCCTTAGAAATTTTACACATATATTCTACACATTATCTGCAAATAGAGATAGTTTTACTTTTTCACTTTCTGATTTGTAAATGTTCTTTTCCTTTTTACTGCAATGGCTAGTATCTCAAGTAAATCATTGATGAAAAGTGGTAAAAATGGGTCCCTTTTTCTGTTTTTCAATCTTGGAGGAAAACATTCAATATTTCAACAGTAAGTACAATGTAAACTTTAGGATTTTTTCATGAATATCATTGATCAAGTTAAGGAGATTCCCCCCTGTTACTATTACAATGTTATTTTAATTTTTGCAAACATGAACAGATGGCATATTTTGTCAAATGCTTTTTTAAAAGTCCTTGAAATGATTATCTGTTTTTTCCCCTTAATTTTGTTAATATGATGAGTTGCACTAATTGCTTTAAGAGTATTTAACAGTCTTGCATCATGGGGATAAATTCTGCTCACCCCAGTCTTCTCATATATTTTGGATTTGCAGTTGCAGTTTCTTTGTAAAGGATTTCTTTTATTTTTGCTTATTAGTGCTGTTGGTGTGAAACTTACTTTTTCTGTAATATCTTTGCCTGGTTTTGTTTTCAGATATATACTGATCTTATGAAGCAAATTGATAAATGTTTCCTCATTTACTATTTTCTGCAAGAGTTTGTAAAAGACATGTTATTTCTTCTTTAAATAGTCAGAAATATTCACCAGTGAAATCACTGTTCTGAACTTTTTTTGAGGAAAGGTTTTGATAAATTCTATTTCTTTAATAGACTTAGGGATAATGATATTCTATGTTTCTCTTGCATCACCTCTAGTAGGTTGTATTTTCAAGGAATTTTTAAAAATTTAATCAAGTTTGTCCAATATGCTCTGTAAGTTGATAAATCTTCTCTCATTATCCTTTTAATATACACAGAATTTATGGTGACAGCTCCACCTGTATTCCTAATGTTGGTGATTTGCAATATCTTTTGATCTGTATTATTCTTGATCTGATAGATGAATATTTTATCAATTTTGCTGCTCTCTGCAAAGACCCAGAGTTTGACTTTTAAAATTTTTTCTCAATTATTTGTTTCTTTTATTTTGTAGATTTTTGTTGTTTTGTGGAAATTTACAAGTTGCTAAAAAAGCATTCAAAGTAGTGTAAGTATTGCCTTTCTTCTAGTTATATTCTGCATTTAATTTGCTTCTAAAGTATGTTCTGCAGTGCATTGGCATAATTCTTGATATGGTTGGATGCATATCTACCATTTTGTATAATATATTTTTACTTACCTTCTCTGATTTTTGTACTTTGTCTGCCCTTTTTTAGTTTTCTTTGGATTATTCAAATAATTTCAGGATAGGATATTCTCTTATCTTTTTACTTTCTAGCTCTAACACTTTACATCGTTCTTGCATTTTATATTTCCTCAAAATATAGAAACAGCAACAACATAGGTCCTTTTAACTCCTCTACCTTCTATAATTTATTAAAAACACATGTCAATATTCAGTTTTTTATAAAACGGATATTTATGTCTTTAAAAGAAAATAAGAGGAAAGTTAACTATTTACTCTGGTAGCTCAGACAATAAAGAATCTGCATGCAATGCATGAGACCCAGTTTCAATCCTTGGGTCAGGAAGATCCCCTGGAGAAGGGAATGGCCCTGGAGAAGGAAATGGCAGCCCACTCCAGTATTCTTGCCAGGAAAATCCCATGGACCGTGGAGCCTGGTAGGTTACCTCCATGGGGTCGCAAAGAGTCCGAGGCGATTGAGCGACTTCACTTTCACTTTCACCCACTTCAGTATCCTTGCCTGGAGAATTCCATGTAAGCAGAGGAGCCTGGCAAGCTGTAGTCCATGGGGTCACAAAGAGTTGGACACGATTGAGCGACTAACATTTACTTTCACATATACACATAGATATTTATCACTTCTGATGTTGCTTATTCTTTTCTAACGCTCTGATTTTCCTTCTGGAATTATTTCCCTTACAAATTACTTAAACATAGATCTGAAATCATAAAATCACTAGAAGGAAACAGGATCTCAAAACAATATTTTCACTCTTATGTTCATTGCTGCATATAACAAAGACATTGAAAAACCTAATTGTACTTCAACGGACAAGTATATAAGGAGAATACGTATAAGATACAATGATATATTATTCAGCCTTAAGAAAGAATAAAATATTACCTTTTGTGACAAGACAAATGAGCCTGGAAGACATTCTGCTAAATGAAATAAGCCAGACTTATAAAGATAAATATTGCATGATCTGATTTATATGCGAACTCAAAAAAAAACAAAAAAATCCAAACACAGAAACAGAGTAAAATGTTGCTCTACCCGGAACTGGAGCATGAAGAAAAGGAAGAAATTTTTTTTAAAAAGGAAAGAAAACGAAAGTAGAATGACTGTTCCCAGGGATTGAAAAGAGGGACCTGTAGGTATTATTTTTTAATAGGTACAGAGTTTCAATGTTGCAAAATGGTTGTTCATGATGGTTGCACAATATGAATATTAACACAACCAAATTCTACACTGGAAAATGGTTAAGATAATAAATTTTGTTATGTGTATTTCATCAGAGTAAGAAAACTGGGAACTTGAATGAATTTAACAAAATTTATGAAGTAAATGATTTTAATATTTTTCCTTTTCATGCAGAAAGAGGTCATGAGAAAGTCACAGTGGAAACCGGTTCCAGGCAAGAAACAATCCTATAAATTTTGCTATTTCATTGGCAAGAACTCATGATATAATCAAATAAAGTAGCAATGGAGATAGATAATATACTTTGTCTGGGATGGTGATTCTCATGGATTGCTCCTCTTACCAGCTGTGTGTCAAAAGAAGCAGGAGCCAAGTGCACTGTGTGGCCTGTGACCTAATTTTCACTTACATGATATGTGAAGCAATTATTCTAGAATGTTGCCATTTTTTTCCTTACAATAATATTAGAACTATAGCGTCCTGTTTCTAATGCCATTTCTTCAACTTATTTTTTAATTTCAAGAGGATTCAATTAAGGAATATATCAAATTAATACATATACTGGGCTTTATCTGACTACTGCTAAAATAGTTTTGGGCTGAGGGGTGCCTTTACTCTGCTGTTTTTCTATCTCTTTATGAGCATCTTTCTTATGTAAGTGTAAGTCTATTTTATTCTGAAAAATATAGAAGCTTCAACGAAAAATCAATGCTTGTTATATATACATCTTTATCCCAGAGGAAGTGCTACTCTTTCTCCTAATATGGAATCATTTTCAAGTTTAGCTGTTTTGACAGCAAATGGTATATTCTAGTAAAACAGTATTTACTCTCTTTGGTAAGATGGTCTTTGAACTTCCTTGTTCCAAAATGTGTATCAATTAGAGCCCCAGACAAAACTATAGAAGTGTATAAAATCTTTATCCTCCTCCCTTCTTGATATTGTGTCCTCATATTGACTTGCTTCTTTCTCAATTATTTTATTCATGAATATGAAGAAGTCAAAGGTAATTCCTATAAATGTATACTTGTGGATACATAAATGGATACTAGTGGGTTGCATAGTGTTGAACATGACTGAAGCGACTTAGCATGCATGCATGCTATGTGCCGGGGACCAGCCCCAGCTGATCCAGGGTATTCGAAGGAGAGACGGCCTAGGCGACTATTTATATGCTAATTAGAGATATAGAGAACAATAGAATGAGGATAGCTCAGTAGGAAAATTCAGTGGAGAAAAGAAGCTGAGTAGCTTGGTTTACGCGGGAGACCAATAAAACTTCAAGACAAGAAGTTTGCACCACTTACGTAGGCCGCAGGGACCCTCTCGAATAGCGGAAGGTGTCTCACCCTAGACACCTTCTCGAGTGGGTCTTAGAAGCCCAGGCATAATTAGTAAGCGTGGTGGGTTCCACGCTCCAGATGGAGACTCAGCTGGAAGTTAAAGGGAAGAATGACATGGGGAGATCAAGCGCTGGTGAACAAGGCCCATAGCTTTATTTTTAACAGGGGCTTTTATACCCTAAGTTACACATAGAGGATAGTAGGGGATGCAAAGTCAGCAGTCTTTGACCCTTATCAAAAACCAAGGTTTCTTTCCTGCAAATTTATCGTATACAAATGGTTTAGGTGATTTACATCATCTTCTGGCCAGAAGGCCTACTAACATTTTATGACTCTTGACAAGGACTTATCAACAAAGACTTATTTTCTCTAAGAGTAATTATTTTAAGGTTTGGCGCCATCTTCCAAAGATAAAATTGCATTCCTATAGGGCGGATGTGTAATGGGTTTACAACAAAGGAAAGAATTTATTACCTTAAGGGTCTAAAGTTACTAACACCAAGGCCACTACTTATTTTTTCTACATACCCACTATTAATTAATACATATTCAAGGATACAATTCAGGGGATGTGAAAACTTAGCAACAAGCATTGACTCATCAATGAAATCCTTTACTAGTTTATTCTGACAGTTTTTAACTCTCTGAGAGGCTCTAAGCTATTTGAATATCTTAAGCTTCCCGTGCCTCTGGAGGCTAGGAGACTGTAAACAATCGTATGCATAGCTGCAGGAGTCCGGGTAAACTTGTCAGGCGAGTTAGAGAGCCATCTGAGGGGTTTGGATTTAAACACTCCTAATTGCCCAGGAACTTTATTAATTGGAGCTGTAAGTTAACTCTTTGACAGAGAGAGAGCGAGATGGTGGTAGGGGACAGCCCCCAGTAAAGTCAGAGGTGAGAGCACAAAGCAATAAAGTAGGCAGACTCTGGTTTTTGGGGGGAAAATGCTCGAGAATATCCGGGGGGACTCCTGAGGCTCGATCCCGCCTTTGCGTATGCCGAGCCTCCTTCCTCATGACCTTTGTCATGAGCAGAATGCCTCACCGGCTCCCCGCAGCTATGGACAAAATTGAGACCTTAGACATGGTGCATCTGTATGCATGGGTTTATGTGTACCTACATGCAATGTATGCATGCTTGTATGTGTGTGTAAGAATGTGTTTATCTGAACTGTGATAGGATTAATTTGAAACATAAAGTTTGAATTAATTGTGCATTTGATTTGTATTTACATTATGTTTTTATTTTTTCAGAAGATCCTCAGGAAAAAAATGGTAAAATCTCTGAAAACTTGTTACTCATAGATTGCTTTCACGTGATTGATTTCTTGAGCCTTTGAGATTCCCATGCTCTTAATCTATACACCTTTCCTTGTCTTGTTCTTTTCCTAGGTCTCTACATTTCCCTCCCCAATTTTTAAGCTGCAGATCTTCAGATTATGTTCTCTTTCCTTAGTTTCTCTAATAATCTTTTTCAGTTCTCACTTTTTGTGCTCCATATAATCTTTTCCCATAATCATTAGTATTTTCTGTCTTTCTATGACCTGTTATAGTTTCATTAAGAAGTTGTTGAGATAAAGAGCATTCAGTTGAAAAGCACATTGTTTCCATTCTGCATATTTTCCCAGAACACATTGCAAGATGGGAACTCTGGCACATATCTCAAGTTTAACGGCTCATTTTGATGCCAATGAAACTTCCCCAAACTAAAAGAGATGAGAAGTGATCTCACATACTGAGTGAAGTTTATCCATCCTTGTTATTTCAAAGCCTATAAAATTTATGTCACAATCCACTAGACAATGAGAAATTGAGGCTTATTCTCTGTGACAGAATTTTTTGTCCAAAGAATCCCAGCTGTAAAAATATTTCCCATGAGTATTCTCAGAATTTTTTTTTGTATTCAAAGCATTTTATTTTTATTTTTTAATTTAAATGTATTTATTTTAATTGGAGGCTAATTACTTTACAATATTGTATTGGTTCTGCCACACATCAACATGAATCCGCCACAGGTGCACACATGTTCCCAATCCTGAACCTGCCTCCTACCTGCCTCCCCATACCATCCCTCCAGGTTATCCCAGTGCACCAGCCCCAAGGATCCTGTATCGAACCTGGACGGGCGATTTGTTTCTTATATGATATTATACATGTTTCCAGGACATTCCCCCAAATCATCCCACCCTCTTCCTCTCCCCGAGTCCAAAAGACTGTTCTATACATCTGTGTCTCTTTTGCTGTCTCGCATACGGGCTTATCATTACCATCTTTCTAAATTCCATATATATGCATTATACTGTATTGGTGTTTTTCTTTCTGGCTTACTTCACTCTATATAATAGGCTCCAGTTTCATCCACCTCATTAGAACTGATTCAAATATAGTCTTTTTAATGGCTGAGTAATACTCCATTGTGTATATGTACCACTGCTTTCTTATCTATTCATCTGCTGATGGACATCTAGCTTGCTTCCATGTCCTGGCTATTATAAACAGTGCTGCGATGAATATTGGGGTACACGTGTCTCTTTCAATTCTGGTTCCCTCGGTCTGTATGCCCAGCAGTGGGATTGCTGGATCATAAGGCAGTTCTATTTCCAGTTTTGTAAGGAATCTCCACATTCTTCTCCATAGTGGCTGTACTAGTTTGCATTCCCACCAACAGTGTAAGAGGGTTCCCTTTTCTCCACACCCTCTCCAGCATTTATTGCTTGTAGACTTTTGGATCACAGCCATTCTGACTGGCGTGAAATGGTTCCTCATTGTAGTTTTGATTTGCATTTCTCTGATGATGAGTGATGTTGAGCATCTTTTCATGTGTTTGTTAGCCATCTGTATGTCTTCTTTGGAGAAATGTCTATTTAGTTCTTTGGCCCATTTTTTGATTGAGTCATTTACTTTTCTGGAATTGAGCTGCAGGAGTTGCTTGTAAATTTTTGAGATTAGTTTTTTGTCAGTTGCTTCACTTGCTATTAATTTCTCCCATTCTGAAAGCTGTCTTTTCACCTTGCTTATAGTTTCCTTTATTGTGCAGAAGCTTTTAAGTTTAATTAGGTCCCATTTGTTTATTTTTACTTTTATTTCCAATATTCTGGGAGGTGGGTCATAGAGGGTCCTGCTGTGATTTATGTCAGAGAGTGTTTTGCCTATGTTCTCCTCTAAGTGTTTTATAGTTTCTGGTCTTACGTTTAGATCTTTAATCCATTTTGAGTTTATTTTTGTGTATGGTGTTAGAAAGTGTTCTAGTGTCCTTCTTCTACAAGTGGTTGACCAGTTTTCCCAGCACCATTTGTTAAAGAGATTGTCTTTTCTCCATTGTATATTCTTGCCTCCTTTGTCAAAGATAAGGTGTCCATAGATGTGTGGATTTATCTCTGGGCTTTCTATTTTGTTCCATTGATCTATATTTCTGTCTTTGTGCCAGTACCATACTGTCTTGATGACTGTGGCTTTGTAGTAGAACCTGAAGTCAGGCAGGTTGATAACTCCAGTTCCATTCTTCATTTTCAAGATTGCTTTGGCTATTTGAGGTTTTTTGTATTTCCATACAAATTGTAAAATTATTTGTTCTAGCTCTGTGAAAAATACTGTTGGTAGCTTGATAGGGATTGCATTGAATCTAGAGATTGCTTTGGGTAGTATACTCATTTTCACTATATTGATTCTTCCGATCCATGAACATGGTATATGTCTCCATCTATTAGTGTCCTCTTTGATTTCTTTCACCAGTGTTTTATAGTTTTCTATATATAGGTCTTTAGTTTCTTTAGGTAGATATATTCCTAAGTATTTTATTCTTTTTGTTGCAATGGTGAATGGAATTATTTCCTTCATTTCTCTATTTTCTCATTATTAGTGTATAGGAATGCAAGCCACCATCACCCTAATACCAAAACCAAACAAAGATGCCACAAAAAAAGAAAACTACAGGCCAATATCACTGATGAACATAGATGCAAAAATCCTTAACAAAATTCTAGCAATCAGAATCCAACAACACATTAAAAAAATGTGTTGGTCATACACCATGACCAAGTGGGTTTTATCACAGGGATGCAAGGATTCTTCAATATCTGTAAATCAATCAATGTAATGTGCCACATTAACAAATTGAAAAATAAAAGCCATATGATTATCTCAATAGATGCAGAGAAAGCCTTTGACAAAATTCAACATCCACTTATGATAAAAAAGCTCTCCAGAAAGCAGGAATAGAAGGAACATACCTCAACATAATACAAGCTATATATGACAAACCCACTGCAAACATTATCCTCAATGGTGAAAAATTGAAAGTATTTCCCCCAAAGTCAGGAACAAGACAAGGGTGCCCACTTTCACCACTACTATTCAACATAGTTTTGGAAGTTTTGGCCACATCAATCAGAGCAGAAAAAGAAATAAAAGGAAACCAAATTGGAAAAGAAGAAGTAAAACTCTCACTGTTTGCAGATGACATGATCCTCTACATAGAAAACCCTAAAGACTCCATCAGAAAATTACTAGAGCTAATCAATTAATATAATAAAGTTGAAGGATATAAAATTGACACACAGAAATCCCTTGCATTCTTATACACTAATAATGAGATTTTTTTTTTAACCAAAACATTGTTTTGTGATTTGGGTATTTTCAGTGTTACTTTTATCATTAATACAAACTGCAATTTCTATTAAATTTGTAAAGAGGAGTTCTATAGCACATGGAGTGTTCAATCATTGTGTAGTTGTTAATTCTCAATTTTTCATGTGTAATGCATAGACAACTATTATTGTAAGTTTTTTTTTAAACATATTTCTTATACCCCAATACACTTCTTAGAAGGTTGAACGACCTCTGTTAATGATAGTTTTTCAACGGAAATTTTTAATTCAAAGAGAATTCAACTCAAGAATATACTGATTTATCATATATATAATCTTTATGTGACTATTGCCACAGATAGAGTCGTGGACAGATGGGCAGCTTTATACTGTCTTTTTCATCTATTTCCAAGTATCTCTCTTATGAATGTGTGTATTTTCATTTTATTCTGAAAGATGTAAGAGACAAAATACAAGACAAATGATTGATATATCTTGTATCCCAGAGAAATAGAATAGCATTTCAGTCTACTTCCTTGTGTGGTATACTGGCAATCTTGTTCCTTTTTCAATAAGGGGTATAAGGAAGTAAAACACGCACAGTTTTTTTCTGATTGGTGAGATGGCTTTCAGTCTTCTAGCACCAATACTCAGATGTGTGTGCCAGTTAGGATCTCAGTGAGAACTATAAGTCTTTGAAAGTTGTTTTCCTTTCTTCCTAACACTGGGCCCTCATTTTGGATTAATAGTCTCTTGTTTTTATTTTCTCAATAAATATGAAGAAGAAAGTGGCAAATCACATTAATGTATTTCCCTGTGTACATAATCAAAGTATTATCTGCTTTTTGTATTTTCTCTAAACCCCTTAAATCATCATTCTCATTGGACTTCCATATGTTTACTTTATTTTCTCCAAACTTATCTTTGCCTGGACGGTAGCCATCATCATTTGCTATTCAAATACCCCACTCTGTTTCTTCTTTAATTTGTCTTTTTGTTGCAACCTATGCAGATATTCCTTTCGAGCCAGGCAATTTATTAAACAAATACATCTAAAATATTGGCACTTCCCATAATGCAGATGGGAAAGTTTTGTCCAAGATATGTCAGATTTGATTTAAACCATTACAGTTACATTTCACTGCCATGTAACACTTCATTTCCTTCTTTTCATGGAATTTTATTAATAAGAACATTAGTTAGGCATGTACTAAAAATAGAAAGTGAAGTTGCTCAGTCGTGTCCAGCTCTTTGAGACACTGTGGACTGTAACCTACCAGGCTCCTCCGTCCATGGGATTCTCCAGGCAAAAATACTAGAGTGGGTTGCCATTTCCTTCTCCAGGGGATCTTCCTGACCCAGGGATCGAACCCGGGTCTTCTGCATTGGAGGCAGACGCTTTAACCTCTGAGCCACCACCACCCTTATGGGAGAAAGTGAAGACGAACTAAAAAGCCTCTTGATGAAAATGAAAGTGGAGAGTGAAAATGTTGGCTTAAAGCTCAACATTCAGAAAACGAAGTTCATGGCATCTGGTCCCATCACTTCATGGGAAATAGATGGGGAAACAGGGAAACAGTGTCAGACTTTATTTTTCTGGGCTCCAAAATCACTGCAGGTGGTGACTGCAGCCATGAAATTAAGACGCTTTCTCCTTAGAAGAAAAGTTATGACCAACCTAGATAGCATATTCAAAAGCAGAGACATTACTTTGCCAACAAAGCTCCGTCTAGTCAAGGCTATGGTTTTTCCTGTGGTCATGTATGGATGTGAGAGTTGGACTGTGAAGAAAGCTGAGCGCCGAAGAATTGATGCTTTTGAACTGTGGTGTTGGAGAAGACTCTTGGGAGTCCCTTGGACTGCAAGAAGATCCAACCAGTCCATTCTGAAGGAGATCAGCCCCGGGATTTCTTTGGAAGGAATGATGCTAAAGCTGAAACTCCAGTACTTTGGCCACCTCATGGGAAGAGTTGACTCATTGGAAAAGACTCTGATGCTGGGAGGGATTGGGGGCAGGAGGAGAAGGGGACGACAGAAGATGAGATGGCTGGATGGCATCACTGACTGATGGACGTGAGTCTGAGTGAACTCTGAGAGTTGGTGATGGATAGGGAGGCCTGGCGTGCTGCAATTCATGCGGTCGCAAAGAGTCGGACGCGACTGAGTGACTGAACTGAACTGAAAAATAGAAACTTGCAAAACACAGATTATGTATGTATCAGTTGGTTAAAATGTGAATTGAGGTGCTCAGGTAAATTTGTCTGTAGTATCTCTGAAAGCAGTGCTTCAAGATCCTCTCGTCTAGTATTTATGGTGGAAAACCTATTGTATAATAAATAGAATCAAACAGTG
>NW_027220321.1:0-31959 GCF_027580195.1 Bos mutus
TGATTACGTGGCTGATCATGCACTGATCACGTGGCTGATCATGCACTGATCACGTGCTGATCATGCACTGATCACGTGGCTGATCATGCACTGATCACGTGACTGATCATGCACTGATCACGCTGATCATGCACTGATCATCATCACTGATCACGTGACTGATCTGATCATGCACTGATCGTGTGACTGATCATGCACTGATCACGTGGCTGATCATGCACTGATCACGTGACTGATCATGCACTGATCACGTGACTGATCATGCACTGATCACGTGGCTGATCATGCACTGATCACGTGGCTGATCATGCACTGATCACACTGATCACGTGGCTGATCATGCACTGATCACGTGGCTGATCATGCACTGATCACGTGACTGATCATGCACTGATCACGTGGCTGATCATGCACTGATCACGTGGCTGATCATGCACTGATCACGTGGCTGATCATCACACTGATCACGTGGCTGATCATGCACTGATCACGTGGCTGATCATGCACTGATCACGTGGCTGATCATGCACTGATCACGTGGCTGATCATGCACTGATCACGTGGCTGATCATGCACTGATCACGTGGCTGATCATGCACTGATCACGTGGCTGATCATGCACTGATCACGTGGCTGATCATGCACTGATCACGTGGCTGATCATGCACTGATCACGTGACTGATCATGCACTGATCACGTGGCTGATCATGCACTGATCACGTGGCTGATCATGCACTGATCACGTGGCTGATCATGCACGTGATGATCATGGCTGATCATGATCATGCACTGATCACGTGACTGTGACTGATCATGCACTGATCACGTGGCTGATCATGCACTGATCACGTGACTGATCATGCACTGATCACGTGGCTGATCATGCACTGATCACGTGGCTGATCATGCACTGATCACGTGGCTGATCATGCACTGATCACGTGGCTGATCATGCACTGATCACGTGGCTGATCATGCACTGATCACGTGGCTGATCATGCACTGATCACGTGGCTGATCATGCACTGATCACGTGGCTGATCATGCACTGATCACGTGCTGATCATGCACTGATCACGTGGCTGATCATGCACTGATCGTGTGCTGATCATGCACTGATCACGTGATCACTGCTGATCATGCACTGATCACGTGGCTGATCATGCACTGATCACGTGGCTGATCATGCACTGATCACGTGGCTGATCATGATGACTGATCATCGTGGCTGATCATGCACTGATCTGATCACGCACTGATCTGATCATCATGCACTGATCACGTGACTGATCATGCACTGATCACGTGGCTGATCATGCACTGATCACGTGGCTGATCATGCACTGATCACGTGACTGGCTGATCATGCACTGATCACTGCACTGATGATCATACACTGATCACGTGGCTGATCATGCTGATCACGTGGCTGATCATGCACTGATCACGTGACTGATCATGCACTGATCACGTGGCTGATCACTGATGATCATCGCTGCTGATGCTGATCATGCACTGATCGTGGCTGATCATGCACTGATCACGTGGCTGATCATGCACTGATCACGTGGCTGATCATGCACTGATCACGTGGCTGATCATGCACTGATGATCGTGGCTGATCATGCACTGATCACGTGGCTGATCATGCACTGATCACGTGGCTGATCATGCACTGATCACGTGGCTGATCATGCACTGATCGTGGCTGATCATGCACTGATCACGCTGCTGATCATGCACTGATCACGCACTGATCTGACTGATGCACTGATCACGTGGCTGATCATGCACTGATCACGTGACTGATCATGCACTGATCACGTGATCTGCTGATCATGCACTGATCACGTGGCTGATCATGCACTGATCACGTGGCTTATCATGCACTGATCACGTGGCTGATCATGCACTGATCACGTGGCTGATCATGCACTGATCACGTGACTGATCATGCACTGATCACATGGCTATCATTCACTGATCACGTGGCTGATCATGCACTGATCACGTGACTGATCATGCACTGATCACGTGGCTGATCATGCACTGATCACGTGGCTGATCATACACTGATCACGTGGCTGATCATGCACTGATCACGTGGCTGATCATGCACTGATCACACTGATCTGATCATGCACTGATGCTGATCGTGGCTGATCATGCACTGATCACGTGGCTGATCATGCACTGATCACGTGGCTGATCATGCACTGATCACGTGGCTGATCATGCACTGATCACGTGACTGATCATGCACTGATCATGTGGCTGATCACGTGCTGATCATGCTGACTGATCATGCACTGATCACTGGCTGATCATGCACTGATCACGTGGCTGATCATGCACTGATCACGTGACTGATCATGCACTGATCACGTGCACTGATCATGCACTGATCACGTGGCTGATCATGCACTGATCACGTGGCTGATCATGCACTGATCACGTGGCTGATCATGCACTGATCACGTGACTGCTCATGCATGCTGATCACGTGGCTGATCATGCACTGATCACGTGGCTGATCATGCACTGATCACGTGGCTGATCATGCACTGATCACGTGGCTGATCATGCACTGATCACGTGGCTGATCATGCACTGATCACGTGACTGATCATGCACACTGATCACGTGACTGATCATGCACTGATCACGTGGCTGATCATGCACTGATCACGTGGCTGATCATGCACTGATCACGTGGCTGATCATGCACTGATCACGTGGCTGATCATGCACTGATCACGTGGCTGATCATGCACTGATCACGTGGCTGATCATGCACTGATCACGTGGCTGATCATGCACTGATCACGTGGCTGATCATGCACTGATCACGTGGCTGATCATGCACTGATCACGTGGCTGATCATGCACTGATCACGATGATGATCACTGATCACGTGACTGATCATGCACTGATCACGTGGCTGATCATGCACTGATCACGTGGCTGCTGATCACTGATCACACTGATCATGTGGCTGATCATGCACTGATCACGTGACTGATCATGCACTGATCACGTGATGATCATGCACTGATCACGTGGCTGATCATGCACTGATCACGTGGCTGATCATGCACTGATCACGTGGCTGATCATGCACTGATCACGTGGCTGATCATGCACTGATCACGTGGCTGATCATGCACTGATCACGTGGCTGATCATGCACTGATCACGTGGCTGATCATGCACTGATCACGTGGCTGATCATGCACTGATCACGTGGCTGATCATGCACTGATCACGTGGCTGATCATGCACTGATCACGTGGCTGATCATGCACTGATCACGTGGCTGATCATGCACTGATCACGTGACTGATCATGCACACTGATCTGATCGTGACTGATCATGATCACTGATCATGCACTGCTGATCATGCACTGATCACGTGGCTGATCATGCACTGATCACGTGGCTGATCATGCACTGATCACGTGGCTGATCATGCACTGATCACGTGGCTGATCATGCACTGATCACGTGACTGACTGATCTGATCACTGATCACGTGGCTGATCATGCACTGATCACGTGGCTGATCATGCACTGATCACGTGGCTGATCATGCACTGATGGCTGATCATGCACTGATCATCACTGATCACTGATCACGTGGCTGATCATGCACTGATCACGTGGCTGATCATGCACTGATCACGTGACTGATCATCATGCACTGATCACGTGACTGATCATGCACTGATCTGTGGCTGATCATGCACTGATCTGATCGTGACTGATCATGCACTGATCACGTGGCTGATCATGCACTGATCACGTGGCTGATCATGCACTGATCACGGCTGATCTGATGCACACTGATCACGTGACTGATCATGCACTGATCACGTGACTGATCATGCTGATCACGTGGCTGATCATGCACTGATCACGTGGCTGATCATGCACTGATCACTGTGACTGATCATGCACTGATCACGTGGCTGATCATGCACTGATCACGTGGCTGATCATGCACTGATCACGTGACTGATCATGCACTGATCACGTGGCTGATCATGCACTGATCACGTGGCTGATCATGCACTGATCATGTGATCTGATCACACTGATGATCGTGTGACTGATCATGCACTGATCACGTGGCTGATCATGCACTGATCACGTGGCTCATGCACTGATCACGTGGCTGATCATGCACTGATCACGTGGCTGATCATGCACTGATCACGTGACTGATCATGCACTGATCACGTGCTGATCATGCACTGATCACGTGGCTGATCATGCACTGATCACGTGGCTGATCATGCACTGATCACGTGGCTGATCATGCACTGATCACGTGACTGATCATGCACTGATCACGTGGCTGATCATGCACTGATCGTGACTGATCATGATCATGCACTGATCACACTGGCTGATCATGCACTGATCACGTGGCTGATGATCATGCACTGATGCGTGACTGATGATCATGCACTGATCACGTGGCTCATGCACTGATCACGTGGCTGATCATCATGCACTGATCACGTGGCTGATCATGCACTGATCACGTGACTGATCATGCACTGATCACGTGGCTGATCATGCACTGATCACGTGGCTGATCATGCACTGATCACGTGGCTGATCATGCACTGATCACGTGGCTGATCATGCACTGATCACGTGGCTGATCATGCACTGATCACGTGCTGATCATGCACTGATCACGTGGCTGATCATGCACTGATCACGTGGCTGATCATGCACTGATCACGTGGCTGATCATGCACTGATCACGTGGCTGATCATGCACTGATCACTGGCTGATCATGCTGATCATGCACTGATCACGTGGCTGATCATGCACTGATCACGTGGCTGATCATGCACTGATCACGTGGCTGATCATGCACTGATCACGTGGCTGATCATGCACTGATCACGTGGCTGATCATGCACTGATCACGTGCTGATCATGCACTGATCACGTGGCTGATCATGCACTGATCACGTGCTGATCATGCACACTGATCACGTGACTGATCGATCACACTGATCACGTGGCTGATCATGCACTCACGTGGTGACTGATCATGCACTGATCGTGCTGATCTGATCACGTGGCTGATCATGCACTGATCACGTGGCTGATCATACACTGATCACGTGACTGATCATGCACTGATCACGTGGCTGATCATGCACTGATGATCATGCACTGATCATGCACTGATCTGATCACTCACTGATCACGTGGCTGATCATGCACTGATCATGCACTGATCATGCACTGATCACGTGACTGATCATGCACTGATCACGTGGCTGATCATGCACTGATCACGTGGCTGATCATGCACTGATCACGTGGCTGATCATGCACTGATCACGTGGCTGATCATGCACTGATCACGTGGCTGATCATGCACTGATCACGTGACTGATCATGCACTGATCACGTGGCTGATCATGCACTGATCACGTGGCTGATCATGCACTGATCGTGGCTGATCATGCACTGATCACGTGGCTGATCATGCACTGATCACGTGGCTGATCATGCACTGATCACCGTGGCTGATCATGCACTGATCACGTGACTGATCATGCACTGATCACGTGCTGCTGATCATGCACTGATCACGTGGCTGATCATGCACTGATGATCACGTGACTGATCATGCACTGATCACGTGGCTGATCATGCACTGATCGTGGCTGATCATGCACACTGATCACGCTGCTGATCATGCACTGATCACGCTGACTGATCATGCATGACGTGGACTGATCTGATCATGCACTGATCACGTGGCTGATCATGCACTGATCACGTGGCTGATATGCACTGATCACGTGGCTGATCATGCACTGATCACGTGGCTGATCATGCACTGATCACGTGGCTGATCATGCACTGATCACGTGGCTGATCATGCACTGATCACGTGGCTGATCATGCACTGATCACGTGGCTGATCATGCACTGATCACGTGCTGATCATGCACTGATCACGGCTGCTGATCATGCACTGATCACGTGGCTGATCATGCACACTGATCACGGCTGATCATGCACTGATCACGTGCTGATCATGCACTGATCACGTGGCTGATCATGCACTGATCACGTGGCTGATCATGCACTGATCACGTGACTGATCATGCACTGATCACGCTGATCTCATCATGCACTGACTGTGGCTGATCGTGGCTGATCACTGATCACTGATCACGTGGCTGATCATGCACTGATCACGTGCTGATCATGCACTGATCACGTGGCTGATCATGCACTGATCACGTGTGCTGATCATGCACTGATCACGTGGCTGATCATGCACTGATCACGTGACTGATCATGCACTGATCACGTGGCTGATCATGCACTGATCACGTGGCTGATCATGCACTGATCACGTGGCTGATCATGCACTGATCACGTGGCTGATCATGCACTGATCACGTGGCTGATCATGCACTGATCACGTGGCTGATCATGCACTGATCACGTGGCTGATCATGCACTGATCATCGACTGATCATGCACTGATCATGCACTGATCACACTGCTGATCATGCACTGATCACGTGACTGATCATGCACTGATCATCATCACTGATCATGCACTGTGACTGATCATGCACTGATCACGTGACTGATCATGCACTGATCACGTGGCTGATCATGCACTGATCACGTGGCTGATCATGCACTGATCACGTGGCTGATCATGCACTGATCACGTGACTGATCATGCACTGATCACGTGCTGATCATGCACTGATGGCTGATCACGTGGCTGATCATGCACTGATGATCGTGTGGCTGATCATGCACTGATCGCGTGCTGATCATGCACTGATCACGTGGCTGATCATGCACTGATCACGTGGCTGATCATGCACTGATCACGTGGCTGATCATGCACTGATCACGTGGCTGATCATGCACTGATCACGTGGCTGATCATGCACTGATCGTGGCTGATCATGCACTGATCACGTGGCTGATCATGCACTGATCACGTGGCTGATCATGCACTGATCACTGCTGATCATGCACTGATCACGTGGCTGATCATGCACTGATCACGTGGCTGATCATGCACTGATCACTGCTGATCATGATCATGCACTGATCACATGACTGATCATGCACTGTGACTGATCATGCACTGATCACGTGGCTGATCATGCACTGATCACGTGGCTGATCATGCACTGATCACGTGCTGATCATGCACTGATCACGTGACTGCACTGATCACTGATCTGATCGTGGCTGATCATGCACTGATCACGCGGCTGATCATGCACTGATCACGTGGCTGATCATGCACTGATGATCACGTGGCTGATCATGCACTGATCACGTGGCTGATCATGCACTGATCACGTGGCTGATCATGCACACTGATCACGTGGCTGATCATGCACTGATCACGTGGCTGATCATGCACTGATCACGACTGCTGATCATGCACTGATCACGTGGCTGATCATGCACTGATCGTGTGCTGATCATGCACTGATCACGTGACTGATCATGCACTCACACTGCTGATCATGCACTGATCGTGACTGATCATGCACTGATCACGTGTGGCTGATCATGCACACTGATCACGTGGCTGATCATGCACTGATCACGTGGCTGATCATGCACTGATCGTGTGCTGATCATGCACTGATCACGTGGCTGATCATGCTGATCTGTGGCTGATCATGCACTGATCATCGTGCTGATCATGCACTGATCGTGTGACTGATCATGCACTGATGATCACTGATCATGCACTGATCACGTGGCTGATCATGCACTGATCACGTGGCTGATCATGCACTGATCACGTGGCTGATCATGCACTGATCACGTGGCTGATCATGCACTGATCACGTGGCTGATCATGCACTGATCACGTGGCTGATCATGCACTGATCACGTGGCTGATCATGCACTGATCACGTGCTGATCATGCACTGATCACGTGGCTGATCATGCACTGATCGTGTGGCTGATCATGCATCTGATCGTGGCACTGCTGATCACTGATCACGTGCTGATCATGCACTGACTGATCATGCACTGATCACGTGGCTGATCATGCACTGATCATCGTGGCTGATCATGCACTGATCACGTGGCTGATCATGCACTGATCACGTGGCTGATCATGCACTGATCACGTGGCTGATCATGCACTGATCACGTGGCTGATCATGCACTGATCACGTGACTGATCATGCACTGATCACGTGGCTGATCATGCACTGATCACGTGGCTGATCATGCACTGATCACGTGGCTGATCATGCACTGATCGTGTGCTGATCATGCACACTGATCACGTGGCTGATCATGCACTGATCACGTGCTGATCATGATCACACTGATCGTGGCTGATCATGCACTGATCACGTGGCTGATCATGCACTGATCACGTGGCTGACATGCACTGATCACGTGGCTGATCATGCACTGATCACGTGGCTGATCATGCACTGATCATGGCTGATCATGCACTGATCGTGCTGATCATGATGCTGATCACACTGATCACGTGACTGATGCGTGTGCTGATCATGCACTGATCACGTGGCTGATCATGCACTGATCACGTGGCTGATCATGCACTGATCACGTGGCTGATCATGCACTGATCACGTGGCTGATCATGCACTGATCACGTGCTGATCATGCACTGATCATGCACTGATCACACTGATCACGTGGCTGATCATGCACTGATCACGTGGCTGATCATGCACTGATCGTGGCTGATCATGCACTGATCGTGTGACTGATCATGCACTGATCACGTGACTGATCATGCACTGATCACGTGGCTGATCATGCACTGATCACGTGGCTGATCATGCACTGATCACGTGGCTGATCATGCACTGATCACGTGACTGATCATGCACTGATCACGTGTGCTGATCATGCACTGATCACGTGGCTGATCATGCACTGATCACGTGGCTGATCATGCACTGATCACGTGGCTGATCATGCATGCACTGATCACGTGGCTGGCTGATCATGCTGATCATGGCTGACTGACTGATCATCGTGGCTGATCATCACTGATCACTGATCATGTGCACTGATCATGCTGATCACGCACTGATCTGACTGATCATGCACTGATCACGTGGCTGATCATGCACTGATCACGTGGCTGATCATGCACTGATCACGTGCTGATCATGCACTGATCACGTGGCTGATCATGCACTGATCACGTGGCTGATCATGCACTGATCACGTGGCTGATCATGCACTGATCACGTGGCTGATCATGCACTGATCACGTGGCTGATCATGCACTGATCACGTGGCTGATCATGCACTGATCACACGTGCTGATCATGCACTGATCACGTGGCTGATCATGCACTGATCACGTGGCTGATCATGCACTGATCATCGTGCTGATCATGCACTGATCACGTGGCTGATCATGCACTGATCGTGCACTGATCATGCACTGATCATGCGTGACTGACTGATCACGTGGCTGATCATGCACTGATCACGTGGCTGATCATGCACTGATCACGTGGCTGATCATGCATGATCACTGATCTGGCGATGACACTGATCATGCACTGATCACTGTGACTGATCATGCACTGATCACGTGGCTGATCATGCACTGATCACGTGGCTGATCATGCACTGATCATGCGTGATCTGATCATCATGCACTGATCACGTGACTGATCATGCACTGATCACGTGGCTGATCATGCACTGATCACGTGGCTGATCATGCACTGATCACGTGTGGCTGATCATGCACTGATCACGTGGCTGATCATGCACTGATCACGTGGCTGATCATGCACTGATCACGTGGCTGATCATGCACTGATCACGTGGCTGATCATGCACTGATCACGTGGCTGATCATGCACTGATCACGTGGCTGATCATGCACTGATCACGTGGCTGATCATGCACTGATCACGTGGCTGATCATGCACTGATCACGTGGCTGATCATGCACTGATCACGTGGCTGATCATGCACTGATCGTGGCTGATCATGCACTGCACTGATCATCACTGATCACTGATCACGTGGCTGATCACTGATCACGTGGCTGATCATCATGCACTGATCACACGTGGCTGATCATGCACTGATCACATGCTGATCATGCACTGATCACGTGGCTGATCATGCACTGATGATCACTGATGGCTGATCATGCACTGATCGCACACTGGCTGACTGATCATGCACTGATCGTGTGCTGATCATGCACTGATCACGTGGCTGATCATGCACTGATCACGTGGCTGATCATGCACTGATCACGTGGCTGATCATGCACTGATCACGTGGCTGATCATGCACTGATCACGTGGCTGATCATGCACTGATCACGTGGCTGATCATGCACTGATCACGTGGCTGATCATGCACTGATCACGTGCTGATCATGCACTGATCACGTGGCTGATCATGCACTGATCACGTGGCTGATCATGCACTGATCACGTGGCTGATCATGCACTGATCACGTGGCTGATCATGCACTCATCGTGGCTGATCGTGACTGATCATGCACTGATCATGCACTGATCACTGATCACGCACTGATCGTGGCTGATCATGTGCACTGATCACGCATGCTGATCATGCACTGATCTCATCTGCACTGATCATGCACTGATCATGCATCATCACTGATGGCTGATCATGCACTGATCACGTGGCTGATCATGCACTGATCACGTGGCTGATCATGCACACTGATCATGGCTGATCATGCTGATGCGTGATCATGCACTGATCACGTGGCTGATCATGCACTGATCACGTGGCTGATCATGCACACTGATCGTGACTGATCATGCACTGATCACGTGGCTGATCATCACTGATCACGTGGCTGATCATGCACTGATCACGTGGCTGATCATGCACTGATCACGTGCTGATCATGCACTGATCACGTGGCTGATCATGCACTCACTGATCATCACTGATCATGCACTGATCACATGACTGCTGATCATGCACTGATCACGTGGCTGCACTGATCACGCTGCTGATCATGCACTGATCACGTGGCTGATCATGCACTGATGACGTGACTGATCATGCACTGATCACGTGGCTGATCATGCACTGATCACGTGGCTGATCATGCACTGATCACGTGGCTGATCATGCACTGATCGTGGCTGATCATGATCTGACTGATCGTGGCTGATCATGCACTGATCGCACTGATCGTGCACTGACACTGATCACGTGCTGCTGATCACACTGATCACGCACTGATCATGCACTGATCATGTGCATGATCATGATGCTGTGACGTGGCTGATCATGCACTGATCATGCACTGATCACGCTGCTGATCATGCACTGATCGTGGCTGATCATGCACTGATCACGTGCTGATCATGCACTGATCACGTGTGGCTGATCATGCACTGATCACGTGACTGATCATGCACTGATCACGTGGCTGATCATGCACTGATCACGTGGCTGATCATGCACTGATCACGTGGCTGATCATGCACTGATCTGCTGATCATGCACTGATCACGTGCTGATCATGCACTGATCACGTGCACTGATCATGCACTGATCACGTGGCTGATCATGCACTGATCACGTGGCTGATCATGCACTGATCTGATCGTGCGCTGATCATGCACTGATGATGGCTGATCATGCACTGATCACGTGGCTGATCATGCACTGATCACGTGGCTGATCATGCACTGATCGTGACTGATCATGCACTGATCATCACTGATCTGCACTGATCACTCATGCACGTGACTGATCTGACTGATCATGCACTGATCACGTGGCTGATCATGCACTGATCACGTGACTGATCATGCACTGATCACGTGGCTGATCATGCACTGATCACGTGGCTGATCATGCACTGATCACGTGGCTGATCATGCACTGATCACGTGGCTGATCATGCACTGATCACGTGGCTGATCATGCACTGATCACGTGACTGATCATGCACTGATCACGTGCTGATCATGCACTGATCACGTGGCTGATCATGCACTGATCACGTGGCTGATCATGCACTGATCACGTGACTGATCATGCACTGATCACGTGGCTGATCATGCACTGATCACGTGCTGATCATGCACTGATCACGTGGCTGATCATGCACACTGATCACGTGACTGATCATGCACTGATCTGATCACTGGCTGATCATGCACTGATCACGTGGCTGATCATGCACTGATCACGTGACTGATCATGCACTGATCACGTGGCTGATCATGCACTGATCACGTGGCTGATCATGCACTGATCACGTGGCTGATCATGCACTGATCACGTGGCTGATCATGCACTGATCATCGTGACTGATCATGCACTGATCACGTGGCTGATCATGCACTGATCACGCTGGCTGATCATGCACTGATCACGTGGCTGATCATGCACTGATCACGTGGCTGATCATCATGCACTGATCACGTGGCTGATCACTGATCACTGATCTGATCATCTGCACACTGATCACGTGGCTGATGATGCACTGATCACGTGGCTGATCATGCACTGATCACGTGGCTGATCATGCACTGATCACGTGGCTGATCATGCACTGATCACGTGGCAGATCATGCACTGATCACGTGGCTGATCATGCACTGATCACGTGGCTGATCATGCACTGATCACGTGGCTGATCATGCACTGATCACGTGGCTGATCATGCACTGATCACGTGACTGATCATGCACTGATCACGTGGCTGATCATGCACTGATCACGTGGCTGATCATGCACTGATCACGTGGCTGATCATGCACTGATCACGTGGCTGATCATGCACTGATCACGTGGCTGATCATACACTGATCACGTGGCTGATCATGCACTGATCACGTGGTTCATCATGCACTGTTCACGTGGCTGATCATACACTGATCACGTGGCTGATCTGATCACACTGATCACGTGACTGATCATACACTGATCAAATGACTGATCATGCACTGATCACATGCCTGATCATGCACTGATCATGAAGCTGATCATGCACTGATCACGTGACTGATCATGCACTGATCACGTGCCTGATCATGCACTGATCACGTGGCTGATCATGCACTGATCACGTGGCTGATCATGCACTGATCACTGATCTGATCATGCATCATGCACTGATCATGCACTGATCATGCTGATGATCTGATCATGCTGATCATGCACTGATCACACTGATCACGTGGCTGATCATGCACTGATCACGTGACTGAT
This sequence comes from Bos mutus, assembly GCF_027580195.1. NCBI lineage: Eukaryota > Metazoa > Chordata > Mammalia > Artiodactyla > Bovidae > Bos > Bos mutus. The sequence goes on from NW_027220321.1 coordinate 13,271, forward strand.
CATGCACTGATCACGTGGCTGATCATGCACTGATCACGTGCCTGATCATGCACTGATCACGTGGCTGATCATGCACTGATCACGCTGCTGATCATGCACTGATCACGTGGCTGATCATGCACTGATCACGTGGCTGATCATGCACTGATCACGTGCTGCTGATCATGCACTGATCACGTGGCTGATCATGCACTGATCACGTGCTGATCATGATGATGATCATGTGCTGCTGATCATGCACTGATCACGTGGCTGATCATGCACTGATCGTGGCTGATCATGCACTGATCACGTGGCTGATCATGCACTGATCACGTGACTGATCATGCACTGATCACGTGCTGATCATGCACTGATCACGTGGCTGATCATGCACTGATCATCACGTGGCTGATCATGCACTGATCACGTGGCTGATCATGCACTGATCACGTGGCTGATCATGCACTGATCACGTGGCTGATCATGCACTGATCACGTGCTGATCATGCACTGATCACGTGGCTGATCATGCACTGATCACGTGCACTGATCATGTGGCTGATCGTGGCTGATCATCACACTGATCACGTGACTGATCATGCACTGATCACGTGGCTGATCATGCACTGATCACGTGGCTGATCATGCACTGATCACGCTGCTGATCATGCACTGATCACGCTGCTGATCATGCACTGATCACGTGGCTGATCATGCACTGATCACGTGGCTGATCATGCACTGACTGATGATGTGGCTGATCATGGCTGACCTATCATGATCACTGACTGATCATGCTGCTGATCATGCACTGATCACGTGACTGATCATCACTGATCTGATCACGTGCTGATCATGCACTGATCGCGTGGCTGATCATGCACTGATCACGTGCTGATGATCATGCACTGATCACGTGACTGATCATGCACTGATCACGTGGCTGATGCACTGATCGTGGCTGATCATGCACTGATCGTGGCTGATCATGCACTGATCACGTGGCTGATCATGCACTGATGTGTGCTGATCATGCACTGATCACGTGGCTGATCATGCACTGATCACGTGGCTGATCATGCACTGATCACGTGGCTGATCATGCACTGATCACGTGGCTGATCATGCACTGATCACGTGGCTGATCATGCACTGATCACGTGGCTGATCATGCACTGACTGATCACTCATGCACTGATCACGTGGCTGATCATGCACTGATCACGTGGCTGATCATGCACTGATGATCACGTGACTGATCATGCACTGATCACGTGACTGATCATGCACTGATCATCTGCTGTGGCTGATCACTGATCACGTGGCTGATCATGCACTGATCACGTGGCTGATCATGCACTGATCACGTGACTGATCATGCACTGATCACGTGGCTGATCATGCACTGATCACGTGGCTGATCATGCACTGATCACGTGGCTGATCATGCACTGATCACGCTGCTGATCATCATGCACTGATCACTGCTGCTGATCATGCACTGATCACGTGCTGATCATGCACTGATCATGCTCTGATCATGCACTGATCACGTGCTGATCATGCACTGATCGTGGCTGATCATGCACTGATCACGTGGCTGATCATGCACTGATCACGTGGCTGATCATGCACTGATCACGTGGCTGATCATGCACTGATCACGTGGCTGATCATGCACTGATCACGTGGCTGATCATGCACTGATCACGTGGCTGATCATGCACTGATCACGTGGCTGATCATGCACTGATCACGTGGCTGATCATGCACTGATCACGTGGCTGATCATGCACTGATCACGTGACTGATCATGCACTGATCACGTGACTGATCATGCATGCTGATCGTGGCTGATCACTGATCACGTGGCTGATCATGCACTGATCACGTGGCTGATCATGCACTGATCACGTGACTGATCATGCACTGATCACGTGGCTGATCATGCACTGATCACGTGGCTGATCATGCACTGATCACGTGACTGATCATGCACTGATCACGTGACTGATCATGCACTGATCACGTGGCTGATCATGCACTGATCACGTGGCTGATCATGCACTGATCACGTGGCTGCTGATGCACTGATCACGTGGCTGATCATGCACTGATCACGTGGCTGATCATGCACTGATCACGTGCTGATCATGCACTGATCACGTGGCTGATCATGCACTGATCACGTGGCTGATCATGCACTGATCACGTGACTGATCATGCACTGATCACGCTGATGCTGATCATGCACTGATCACGTGACTCATGCACTGATCACGTGGCTGATCATGCACTGATCACGACTGCTGATCATGCACTGATCACGTGGCTGATCATGCACTGATCACGTGCTGATCATGCACTGATGATGACTGATCATGATGATCACTGATCTGATCTGATGCACTGATCACGTGCTGATCATGCACTGATCACGTGGCTGATCATGCACTGATACGTGGCTGATCATGCACTGATCACGTGTGCTGATCATGCACTGATCACGTGGCTGATCATGCACTGATCACGTGCTGATCACATCACTGATCACGATGACACTCATGCACTGATCGTGGCTGATCATGCACTGATCACGTGGCTGATCATGCACTGATCATCGTGTGATCTGATCATGCACTGATCACGTGACTGATCATGCACTGATCACACTCTGATCATGCACTGATCGTGCTGATCATGCACTGATCACGTGGCTGATCATGCACTGATCACGTGGCTGATCATGCACTGATCACGTGGGTGATCATGCACTGATCACGTGGCTGATCATGCACTGATCACGTGGCTGATCATGCACTGATCACGTGGCTGATCATGCACTGATCACGTGGCTGATCATGCACTGATCGTGTGCTGATCATGCACTGATCACGTGGCTGATCATGCACTGATCACGTGACTGATCATGCACTGATCACGTGCCTGATCATGCACTGATCACGTGGCTGATCATGCACTGATCACGTGACTGTGCATGCACTGATCACGTGGTGGCTGATCATGCACTGATCACGTGCTGATCATGCACTGATCACGTGGCTGATCATGCACTGATCACGTGGCTGATCATGCACTGATCATCACGACTGACTGATCATGCACTGATCACGTGACTGATCATGCACTGATCATGCACTGATCACGTGACTGATCATGCACTGATCACGTGGCTGATCATGCACTGATCACGTGGCTGATCATGCACTGATCACGTGTGGCTGATCATGCACTGATCACGTGGCTGATCATGCACTGATCACGTGGCTGATCATGCACTGATCACGTGGCTGATCATGCACTGATCACGTGGCTGATCATGCACTGATCACGTGGCTGATCATGCACTGATCACGTGGCTGATCATGCACTGATCACGTGGCTGATCATGCACTGATCACGTGGCTGATCATGCACTGATCACGTGGCTGATCATGCACTGATCACGTGGCTGATCATGCACTGATCACGTGACTGATGATCATGCACTGATCACGTGGCTGATCATGCACTGATCACGTGGCTGATCATGCACTGATCACGTGGCTGATCATCATCATGCACTGATCCTGTGGCTGATGATCATGCATCTGATCACTGTGGCTGATCATGCACTGATCACGTGGCTGATCATGCACTGATCACGTGCACTGATCACGTGGCTGATCATGCACTGATCACGTGGCTGATCATGCACTGATCACGTGGCTGATCATGCACTGATCACGTGGCTGATCATGCACTGATCACGTGGCTGATCATGCACTGATCACGTGGCTGATCATGCACTGATCACGTGGCTGATCATGCACTGATCACGTGGCTGATCATGCACTGATCACGTGGCTGATCATGCACTGATCACGTGACTGATCATGCACTGATCACGTGGCTGATCATGCACTGATCACGTGGCTGATCATGCACTGATCACGTGGCTGATCATGCACTGATCACGTGGCTGATCATGCACTGATCACGTGGCTGATCATGCACTGATCACGTGGCTGATCATGCACTGATCATCGTGACTGATCATGCACTGATCTGATCATGATCACTGATCACGTGGCTGATCATGCACTGATCACGGCTGATCATGCACTGATCACGTGGCTGATCATACACTGATCACGTGGCTGATCATGCACTGATCACGTGACTGATCATGCACTGATCACGTGGCTGATCATGCACTGATCACGTGCTGATCATGCACTGATCACGTGGCTGATCATGCACTGATCACGTGGCTGATCATGCACTGATCACGTGGCTGATCATGCACTGATCACGTGGCTGATCATGCACTGATCACGTGGCTGATCATGCACTGATCACGTGTGCTGATCATGCACTGATCACGTGGCTGATCATGCACTGATCACGTGGCTGATCATGCACTGATCACGTGACTGATCATGCACACTGATCACGTGGCTGATCATGCACTGATCACGTGGCTGATCATGCACTGATCACGTGGCTGATCATGCACTGATCACGTGGCTGATCATGCACTGATCACGCTGCTCATGCACTGACCACTTGACTGATCATGCACTGATCATGTGGCTGATCATGCACTGATCACCTGGCTGATCATACACTGATCACGTGACTGATCATGCACTGATTACATGCCTGATCATGCACTGATCACGTGGCTGATCATGCACTGATCGTGGCTGACTGATCATGCACTGATCACGTGGCTGATCATGCACTGATCACGAGGCTGATCATACACTGATCACGTGACTGATCATGCACTGATCACGTGGCTGATCATGCACTGATCACGTGGCTGATCATGCACTGATCACGTGGCTGATCATGCACTGAACACGTGGCTGATCATGCACTGATCACGTGGCTGCTGATCATGCACTGATCACGTGGCTGATCATGCACTGATCACGCTGATCATCACTGATCACGTGACTGATCATGCACTGATCACGTGGCTGATCATGCACTGATCACGTGGCTGATCATGCACTGATCACGTGGCTGATCATCATGCACTGATCACGTGCTGATCATGCACTGATCACGTGCTGATCATGCACTGATCACGTGGCTGATCATGCACTGATCACGTGGCTGATCATGCACTGATCACGTGACTGATCATGCACTGATCACGTGGCTGATCATGCACTGATCACGTGGCTGATCATGCACTGATCACGTGGCTGATCATGCACTGATCACGTGGCTGATCATGCACTGATCGCCGTGCTGATCACTGATCACTGATCACTGATCATCATGCACTGATCACTGTGACGTGCTGATCATGCACTGATCATGTGGCTGATCATGCACTGATCTGATCTGATCATGCACTGATCACGTGGCTGATCATGCACTGATCACGTGCTGATCATGCACTGATCACGTGGCTGATCATGCACTGATCACGTGGCTGATGATCATGCACTGATCACGTGGACTGATCATGCACTGATCACGTGGCTGATGCACTGATCACGTGGCTGATCATGCACTGATCACGTGGCTGATCATCATGCTGATCGCGTGGCTGATCATGCACTGATCACGTGGCTGATCATGCACTGATCGTGTGCTGATCATGCACTGATCACGTGCTGATCATGCACTCATCATGATCACGTGGCTGATCATGCACTGATCACGTGTGCTGATCATGCACTGATCACGTGGCTGATCATGCACTGATCACGTGGCTGATCATCACTGATCACACTGATCATGCACTGATCATGCACTGATCATCGTGGCTGATCTGATCGGCACTGATCATGCATTCGTGGCTGATCATCACTGATCGTGGCTGCTGATCATGCACTGATCACGTGACTGATCATGATCACTGATCGATCACTGATCATGCACTGATCATGTGATCACGTGCTGATCATGCACTGATCACGTGGCTGATCATGCACTGATCACGTGACTGCTGATCATGCACTGATCACGTGGCTGATCATGCACTGATCACGTGGCTGATCATGCACTGATCACGTGACTGATCATGCACTGATCATCGTGGCTGATCATGCACTGATCACGTGGCTGATCATGCACTGATCACGTGGCTGATCATGCACTGATCACGTGGCTGATCATGCACTGATCACGTGGCTGATCATGCACTGACTGACGTGCTCATCATGCACTGATCACGTGGCTGCACTGATCACGTGCTGATCATGCACTGATCACGTGGCTGATCATGCACTGATCACGTGGCTGATCATGTGATGATCGTGGCTGATGCACTGATCACGTGGCTGATCATGCACTGATCACGTGGCTGATCATGCACTGATCACGTGTGCTGATCATGCACTGATCACGTGGCTGATCATGCACTGATCATGCACTGATCGTGATCATGCACTGATCACACTGATCACGTGCTGATCATGCACTGATCACGTGGCTGATCATGCACTGATCATCACGTGGCTGATCATGCACTGATCACGTGCTGATCATGCACTGATCACGTGGCTGATCATGCACTGATCACGTGGCTGATCATGCACTGATCATGTGGCTGATCATCATGACTGATCGCGTGGCTGATCATGCACTGATCACGTGCTGATCATGCACTGATCACGTGGCTGATCATGCACTGATCACGTGGCTGATCATGCACTGATCACGTGGCTGATCATGCACTGATCACGTGGCTGATCATGCACTGATCACGTGGCTGATCATGCACTGATCACGTGGCTGATCATGCACTGATCACGTGCTGCTGATCATGCACTGATCATCGTGGCTGATCATGCACTGATCACGTGGCTGATCATACACTGATCACGTGACTGATCATGCACTGATCACGTGGCTGATCATGCACTGATCACGTGGCTGATCATGCACTGATCACGTGGCTGATCATGCACTGATCACGTGCTGATGATCTGCACACTGATCGCACTGATCATCGTGACTGATCATGCACTGATCACTGCGTGGCTGATCATGCACTGATCACGTGCTGATCATGCACTGATCACGTGACTGATCATGCACTGATCACGTGGCTGATCATGCACTGATCACGTGGCTGATCATGCACTGATCACGTGGCTGATCATGCACTGATCACGTGGCTGATCATGCACTGATCACGTGACTGATCATGCACTGATCACGTGGCTGATCATGCACTGATCACGTGGCTGATCATGCACTGATCACGTGACTGATCATGCACTGATCACGTGGCTGATCATGCACTGATCACGTGGCTGATCATGCACTGATCACGTGGCTGATCATGCACTGATCACGTGGCTGATCATGCACTGATCACGTGGCTGATCATGCACTGATCACGTGGCTGATCATGCACTGATCACGTGGCTGATCATGCACACTGATCACGTGGCTGATCATGCACTGATCACGTGGCTGATCATGCACTGATCACGTGGCTGATCATGCACTGATCACGTGGCTGATCATGCACTGATCACGTGGCTGATCATGCACTGATCACGTGGCTGATCTGATCATGCACTGATCACGTGCTGATCATGCACTGATCACGTGGCTGATCATGCACTGATCACGTGGCTGATCATGCACTGATCACGTGGCTGATCATGCACTGATCACGTGGCTGATCATGCACACTGATCACGCTGCTGCTGATCATGCACTGATCACGTGGCTGATCATGCACTGATCACGTGCTGATCATGCACTGATCACGTGGCTGATCATGCACTGATCACGTGGCTGATCATGCACTGATCACGTGGCTGATCATGCACTGATCACGTGGCTGATCATGCACTGATCACGTGGCTGATCATGCACTGATCACGTGGCTGATCATGCACTGATCACTGTGCGTGACTGATCATGCACTGATCACGTGACTGATCATGCACTGATCACGTGGCTGATCATGCACTGATCACGTGGCTGATCATGCACTGATCACGTGGCTGATCATGCACTGATCACGTGGCTGATCATGCACTGATCACGTGGCTGATCATGCACTGATCGTGGCTGATCATGCACTGATCACGTGGCTGATCATGCACTGATCACGTGCTGGCTGATCATGCACTGATCACGTGACTGATCATGCTGATCACGTGGCTGATCATGCACTGATCGTGTGGCTGATCATGCACTGATCACGTGGCTGATCATGCACACTGATCACGTGGCTGATCATGCACTGATCACGTGGCTGATCATGCACTGATCACGTGGCTGATCATGCACTGATCACGTGGCTGATCATGCACTGATCACGTGGCTGATCATGCACTGATCACGTGGCTGATCATGCACTGATCACGTGGCTGATCATGCACTGATCACGTGGCTGATCATGCACTGATCACGACTGACTGATGCACTGATCGTGGCTGATCATGCACTGATCACGTGCTGATCATGCACTGATCACGTGGCTGATCATGCACTGATCACGTGGCTGATCATGCACTGATCACGTGACTGATCATGCTGATCACGTGGCTGATCATGCACTGATCACGTGACTGATCATGCACTGATCACGTGGCTGATCATGCACTGATCACGTGGCTGATCATGCACTGATCACGTGGCTGATCATGCACTGATCGTGCTGATCATGCACTGATCACGTGGCTGATCATGCACTGATCATGCGTGGCTGATCATGCACTGATGATCGTGGCTGATCATGCACACTGATCACGTGACTGATCATGCACTGATCACGTGGCTGATCATGCACTGATCACGTGGCTGATCATGCACTGATCACGTGGCTGATCATGCACTGATCACGTGGCTGATCATGCACTGATCACGTGGCTGATCATGCACTGATCACGTGGCTGATCATGCACTGATCACGTGGCTGATCATGCACTGATCACGTGGCTGATCATGCACTGATCACGTGACTGATCATGCACTGATCACGTGGCTGATCATGCACTGATCACGTGCTGATCATGCACTGATCACGTGGCTGATCATGCACTGATCACGTGGCTGATCATGCACTGATCACGTGGCTGATCATGCACTGATCACGTGTGCTCTGATCATGCACTGATCACGTGGCTGATCATGCACTGATCACGTGGCTGATCATGCACTGATCACGTGGCTGATCATGCACTGATCGTGTGCTGATCATGCACTGATCACGTGGCTGATCATGCACTGATCACGTGGCTGATCATGCACTGATCACGTGGCTGATCATGCACTGATCACGTGGCTGATCATGCACTGATCACGTGACTGATCATGCACTGATGATCTGTGGCTGATCATGCTGATCGTGGCTGATCATCACTGATCACGTGGCTGATCATGCACACTGATCACGTGGCTGATCATGCACTGATCACGTGGCTGATCATGCACTGATCGTGTGCTGATCATGCACTGATCACGTGGCTGATCATGCACTGATCACGTGGCTGATCATGCACTGATCACGTGGCTGATCATGCACTGACGTGGCTGTCATGCTGATCATGCACTGATCACGTGGCTGATCATGACTGATCATGTGGCTGATCATGCACTGATCACGTGGCTGATCATGCACTGATCACGTGGCTGATCATGCACTGATCACGTGCTGATCATGCACTGATCACGTGGCTGATCATGCACTGATCACGTGACTGATCATGCACTGATCACGTGGCTGATCATGCACTGATCACGTGGCTGATCATGCACTGATGATCATGCACTGATCATGCATGATCACACTGATCATGCACTGCTGGCTGATCATGCACTGATCACGTGGCTGATCATGCACTGATCACGTGGCTGATCATGCACTGATCACGTGGCTGATCATGCACTGATCACGTGGCTGATCATGCACTGATCACGTGGCTGATCATGCACTGATCACGTGGCTGATCATGCACTGATCACGTGGCTGATCATGCACTGATCACGTGGCTGATCATGCACTGATCATCACGTGGCTGATCATGCACTGATCACGTGGCTGATCATGCACTGATCACGTGGCTGATCATGCACTGATCACGTGGCTGATCATGCACTGATCACGTGGCTGATCATGCACTGATCACGTGGCTGATCATGCACTGATCACGTGGCTGATCATGCACTGATCACGTGGCTGATCGTGACTGATCATGCACTGATCGTGGCTGATCATGCTGATCGCTGATCATGCACTGATCGTGCACTGATCATGCACTGATCATCACGTGGCTGATCATGCACTGATCACGTGGCTGATCATGCACTGATCACGTGGCTGATCATGCACTGATCACGTGGCTGATCATGCACTGATCACGTGCTGATCATGCACTGATCACGTGGCTCTGATCACACTGATCACGTGGCTGATCATGCACTGATCACGTGGCTGATCATGCACTGATCACGTGGCTGATCATGCACTGATCACGTGGCTGATCATGCACTGATCACGTGGCTGATGCACTGATCACGTGGCTGATCATGCACTGATCACGTGGCTGATCATGCACTGATCACGTGGCTGATCATGCACTGATCATCATGGCTGATCATGACTGATCATGCACTGATCACGTGGCTGATCATGCACTGATCACGTGACTGATCATGCACTGATCACGTGGCTGATCATGCACTGATCACGTGGCTGATCATGCACTGATCACGTGGCTGATCATGCACTGATCACGTGGCTGATCATGCACTGATCACGTGCTGCTGATCATGCACTGATCGTGACTGATGATGACACGATCATGCACTGATCATCTGATCACGTGGCTGATCATGCACTGATCACGTGGCTGATCATGCACTGATCACGTGGCTGATCATGCACTGATCGTGACTGACTGATCATGCACTGATCGCGTGGCTGATCATGCACTGATCACGTGGCTGATCATGCACTGATCACGTGGCTGATCATGCACTGATCACGTGGCTGATCATGCACTGATCACGTGCTGATCATGCACTGATCACGTGGCTGATCATGCACTGATCACGTGGCTGATCATGCACTGATCACGTGGCTGATCATGATCACTGATCGCGTGCTGATCATGCACTGATCGTGGCTGATCATGCACTGATCACGTGCTGATCATGCACTGATCACGTGGCTGATCATGCACTGATCACGTGGCTGATCATGCACTGATCACGTGGCTGATCATGCACTGATCACGTGGCTGATCATGCTGATCACGTGGCTGATCATGCACTGATCACGTGGCTGATCATGCACTGATCACGTCTGATCATGCACTGATCATGCACTGATCACGTGGCTGATCATGCACTGATCACGTGGCTGATCGCATGCACTGATGATCACGTGGCTGATCATGCACTGATCACGTGGCTGATCATGCACTGATCACGTGACTGATCATCACTGTGGCTGATCATGCACTGATCACGTGGCTGATCATGCACTGATCACGTGGCTGATCATGCACTGATCACGTGGCTGATCATGCACTGATCACGTGACTGATCATGCACTGATCACGTGGCTGATCATGCACTGATCACGTGGCTGATCATGCACTGATCACGTGGCTGATCATGCACTGATCACGTGACTGATCATGCACTGACTGCTGATGTGCACTGATCATGCACTGATCATGCACTGATCACATGCTGATCATGCACTGATCACGTGGCTGATCATGCACTGATCACGTGGCTGATCATGCACTGATCACGTGGCTGATCATGCACTGATCACGTGGCTGATCATGCACTGATCACGTGGCTGATCATGCACTGATCACGTGGCTGATCATGCACTGATCACGTGGCTGATCATGCACTGATCACGGCTGATCATGCACTGATCACGTGGTGCTGATCATGCACTGATCCGTGTGACTGATCATGCACTGATCACGTGGCTGATCATGCACTGATCACGTGGCTGATCATGCACTGATCACGTGACTGATCATGCACTGATCACGCTGCTGATCATGCACTGATCACGTGGCTGATCATGCACTGATCACGTGGCTGATCATGCACTGATCACGTGGCTGATCATGCACTGATCGCGTGGCTGATCATCATGCACTGATCACGTGGCTGATCATGCACTGATCACGTGGCTGATCATGCACTGATCACGTGGCTGATCATGCACTGATCACGTGGCTCATGCATGATCATCACACTGCTGATCGTGCACTGATCATCATGCACTGATCACGTGACTGATCATGCACTGATCACGTGCTGATCATGCACTGATCACGTGGCTGATCATGCACACTGATCACGTGGCTGATCATGCACTGATCACGTGACTGATCATGCACTGATCACGTGGCTGATCATGCACTGATCACGTGGCTGATCATGCACTGATCGTGTGCTGATCATGCACTGATCACGTGGCTATCATGCACATCTGCACTGATCACGTGGCTGATCATGCACTGATCACGTGGCTGATCATGCACTGATCACGTGGCTGATCATGCACACTGATCACGTGACTGATCATGCACTGATCACGTGGCTGATCATGCACTGATCACGTGGCTGATCATGCACTGATCACGTGCTGATCTGATCACTGATCACGTGGCTGATCATGCACTGATCACGTGGCTGATCATGCACTGATCACGTGCTGATCATGCACTGATCACGTGGCTGATCATGCACTGATCGTGGCTGATCATGCACTGATCACGTGACTGATCATGCACTGATCACGTGGCTGATCATGCACTGATCACGTGGCTGATCATGCACTGATCACGTGGCTGATCATGCACTGATCACGTGGCTGATCATGCACTGATCACGTGGCTGATCATGCACTGATCACGTGGCTGATCATGCACTGATCACGTGACTGATCATGCACTGATCACGTGGCTGATCATGCACTGATCACGTGGCTGATGATCACGTGGCTGATCACGTGGCTGATCATGCACTGATCACGTGGCTGATCATGCACTGATCACGTGGCTGATCATGCACTGATCACGTGGCTGATCATGCACTGATCACGTGGCTGATCATGCACTGATCACGTGCTGATCATGCACTGATCACGTGCTGATCATGCACTGATCACGTGGCTGATCATGCACTGATCACGTGGCTGATCATGCACTGATCACGTGGCTGATCATGCACTGATCACGTGGCTGATCATGCACTGATCACGTGGCTGATCATGCACTGATCACGTGGCTGATCATGCACTGATCACGTGGCTGATCATGCACTGATCACGTGGCTGATCATCATGCACTGATCACGTGGCTGATCATGCACTGATCACGTGGCTGATCATGCACTGATCACGTGGCTGATCATGCACTGATCACGTGGCTGATCATGCACTGATCACGTCTGCTGATCATGCACTGATCACGTGACTGATCATGCACTGATCACGTGGCTGATCATCATGCACTGATCACGTGGCTGATCATGCACACTGATCGTGGGCTGCTGATCATGCACTGATCACGTGGCTGATCATGCTGATCACGTGGCTGATCATGCACTGATCACGTGCTGATCATGCACTGATCACGTGCACTGATCACTGATCACGTGACTGATCATGCACTGATCACGTGGCTGATCATGCACTGATCTGATCACGTGGCTGATCATGCACTGATCGTGGCTGATCATGCACTGATCACGTGACTGATCATGCACTGATCACGTGGCTGATCATGCACTGATCACGTGGCTGATCATGCACTGATCACGTGGCTGATCATGCACTGATCACGTGGCTGATCATGCACTGATCACGTGGCTGATCATGCACTGATCACGTGGCTGATCATGCACTGATCACGTGGCTGATCATGCACTGATCACGTGACTGCTGATCATGCACTGATCGCGTGGCTGATCATGCACTGATCACGTGGCTGATCATGCACTGATCACGTGGCTGATCATGCACTGATCGTGCTGTGGCTGACTCATCGCACTGATCACTGTGGCTGATCATGCACTGATCACGTGGCTGATCATGCACTGATCACGTGGCTGATCATGCACTGATCACGTGGCTGATCATGCACTGATCACGTGGCTGATCATGCACTGATCGCGTGGCTGATCACTGATCACGTGGCTGATCATGCACTGATGATCACGCTGATCATCACACTGATCACGTGGCTGATCATGCACTGATCACGTGGCTGATCATGCACTGATCACGTGGCTGATCATGCACTGATCACGTGGCTGATCATGCACTGATCACGTGGCTGATCACGCTGATCACTGATCACGTGGCTGATCATGCACTGATCACGTGGCTGATCATGCACTGATCACGTGGCTGATCATGCACTGATCACGTGGCTGATCATGCACTGATCACGTGGCTGATCATGCACTGATCACGTGGCTGATCATGCACTGATCGCGTGCTGCTGATCATGCACTGATCACGTGACTGATCATGCACTGATCACGTGGCTGATCATGCACTGATCACGTGGCTGATCATGCACTGATCACGTGGCTGATCATGCACTGATCACGTGGCTGATCATGCACTGATCACGTGGCTGATCATGCACTGATCACGTGACTGATCATGCACTGATCACGTGGCTGATCATGCACTGATCACGTGGCTGATCATGCACTGATCACGTGGCTGATCATGCACTGATCACGTGGCTGATCATGCACTGATCACGTGGCTGATCATGCACTGATCACGTGGCTGATCATGCACACTGATCGCGGCTGACTGATCATGCACTGATCACTGATGGCTGATCTGATCATGCTGATGATCGTGGCTGATCATGCACTGATCACGTGGCTGATCATGCACTGATCACGTGGCTGATCATGCACTGATCACGTGGCTGATCATACACTGATCACGTGGCTGATCATGCACTGATCACGTGGCTGATCATGCACTGATCACGTGGCTGATCATGCACTGATCACGTGGCTGATCATGCACTGATCACGTGACTGATCATGCACTGATCACGTGGCTGATCATGCACTGATCACGTGGCTGATCATGCACTGATCACGTGGCTGATCATGCACTGATCACGTGGCTGATCATGCACTGATCACGTGGCTGATCATGCACTGATCACGTGGCTGATCATGCACTGATCACGTGGCTGATCATGCACTGATCACGTGGCTGATCATGCACACTGATCATGTGCTGATCATGCACTGATCACGTGGCTGATCATGCACTGATCACGTGGCTGATCATGCACTGATCACGTGGCTGATCATGCACTGATCACGTGGCTGATCATGCACTGATCACGTGGCTGATCATGCACTGATCACGTGGCTGATCATGCACTGATCACGTGGCTGATCATGCACTGATCACGTGGCTGATCATGCACTGATCACGTGACTGATCATGCACTGATCACGTGGCTGATCATGCACTGATCACGTGGCTGATCATGCACTGATCGTGGCTGATCATGCACTGATCACGTGGCTGATCATGCACTGATCACGTGGCTGATCATGCACTGATCACGTGGCTGATCATGCACTGATCACGTGGCTGATCATGCACTGATCACGGCTGATCATGCACTGATCACGTGGCTGATCATGCACTGATCACGTGGCTGATCATGCACTGATCACGTGGCTGATCATGCACTGATCACGTGCTGATCATGCACTGATCACGTGGCTGATCATGCACTGATCCGTGCTGATCTGATCATCACGCACTGATCATGACTGATCGCGTGACTGATCATGCACTGATCACGTGGCTGATCATGCACTGATCACGTGGCTGATCATGCACTGATCACGTGGCTGATCATGCACTGATCACGTGGCTGATCATGCACTGATCACGTGGCTGATCATGCACTGATCACGTGGCTGATCATGCACTGATCACGTGGCTGATCATGCACTGATCACGTGGCTGATCATGCACTGATCACGTGGCTGATCATGCACTGATCACGTGACTGATCATGCACTGATCACGTGGCTGATCATGCACTGATCACGTGGCTGATCATGCACTGATCACGTGGCTGATCATGCACTGATCACGTGGCTGATCATCATGCACTGATCACGTGGCTGATCATGCACTGATCACGTGGCTGATCATGCACTGATCACGTGGCTGATCATGCACTGATCACGTGGCTGATCATGCACTGATCGTGGCTGATCATGCACTGATCACGTGGCTGATCATGCACTGATCACGTGGCTGATCATGCACTGATCACGTGGCTGATCATGCACTGATCACGTGGCTGATCATGCACTGATCACGTGGCTGATCATGCACTGATCACGTGGCTGATCATGCACTGATCACGTGGCTGATCATGCACTGATCACGTGGCTGATCATGCACTGATGATCGTGGCTGATCATGCACTGATCACGTGGCTGATCATGCACTGATCACGTGACTGATCATGCACTGATCACGTGGCTGATCATGCACTGATCACGTGGCTGATCATGCACTGATCACGTGGCTGATCATGCACTGATCGTGGCTGACTCATCACTGATCACTGATCTGATCATGCACTGATCGTGGCTGATCACTGATGATCACGTGGCTGATCATGCACTGATCACGTGGCTGATCATGCACTGATCACGTGGCTGATCATGCACTGATCACGTGGCTGATCATGCACTGATCGCGTGATCTGATCTGATCACGTGGCTGATCATGACTGATCGCGTGGCTGATCATGCACTGATCACGTGGCTGATCATGCACTGATCACGTGGCTGATCATGCACTGATCACGTGGCTGATCATGCACTGATCACGTGGCTGATCATGCACTGATCACGTGGCTGATCATGCACTGATCACGTGGCTGATCATGCACTGATCACGTGGCTGATCATGCACTGATCACTGGCTGATCATGCACTGATCGTGGCTGATCTGATGATCGTGGCTGATCATGCACTGATCACGTGGCTGATCATGCACTGATCACGTGGCTGATCATGCACTGATCGTGGCTGATCATGCACTGATCACGTGGCTGATCATGCACTGATCACGTGACTGATCATGCACTGATCACGTGGCTGATCATGCACTGATCACGTGCTGATCATGCACTGATCACGTGGCTGATCATGCACTGATCACGTGGCTGATCATGCACTGATCACGTGGCTGATCATGCACTGATCACGTGGCTGATCATGCACTGATCACGTGGCTGATCATGCACTGATCACGTGACTGATCATGCACTGATCACGTGACTGATCATCATCACTGATCACTGATCATGCACTGATCACGTGGCTGATCATGCACTGATCACGTGGCTGATCATGCACTGATCACGTGGCTGATCATGCACTGATCACGTGTGGCTGATCATGCACTGATCACGTGGCTGATCATGCACTGATCACGTGGCTGATCATGCACTGATCACGTGGCTGATCATACACTGATCGCGTGGCTGATCATGCACTGATCACGTGGCTGATCATGCACTGATCACGTGGCTGATCATGCACTGATCACGTGGCTGATCATGCACTGATCACGTGGCTGATCATGCACTGATCACGTGGCTGATCATGCACTGATCACGTGGCTGATCATGCACTGACTGATCACGTGCTGATCATGCACTGATCACGTGACTGATCATGCACTGATCACGTGACTGATCATGCACTGATCACGTGGCTGATCATGCACTGATCACTGCTGATCATGCACTGATCGTGGCTGATCATGCACTGATCACGTGGCTGATCATGCACTGATCACGTGGCTGATCATGCACTGATCACGTGGCTGATCATGCACTGATCACGTGGCTGATCATGCACTGATCACGTGGCTGATCATGCACTGATCACGTGGCTGATCATGCACTGATCACGTGGCTGATCATGCACTGATCACGTGGCTGATCATGCACTGATCGTGGCTGATCATGCACTGATCACGTGCTGATCATGCACTGATCGTGACTGATCTGATGCACTGATCACGTGGCTGATCATGATCATCGTGCAGCTGATCACTGATCACGTGGCTGATCATGCACTGATCACGTGGCTGATCATGCACTGATCACGTGGCTGATCATGCACTGATCACGTGGCTGATCATGCACTGATCACGTGGCTGATCATGCACTGATCACGTGGCTGATCATGCACTGATCACGTGGCTGATCATGCACTGATCACGTGGCTGATCATGCACTGATCACGTGGCTGATCATGCACTGATCACGTGGCTGATCATGCACTGATCACGTGGCTGATCATGCACTGATCACGTGGCTGATCATGCACTGATCACGTGGCTGATCATGCACTGATCACGTGGCTGATCATGCACTGATCACGTGGCTGATCATGCACTGATCACGTGGCTGATCATGCACTGATCACGTGGCTGATCATGCACTGATCACGTGGCTGATCATGCACTGATCACGTGGCTGATCATGCACTGATCACGTGACTGATCATGCACTGATCACGTGGCTGATCATGCACTGATCACGTGGCTGATCATGCACTGATCACGTGGCTGATCATGCACTGATCACGTGGCTGATCATGCACTCTTCACGTGCCTGATCATGCACTGATCACGTGGCTGACCATGCACT
>NW_027220322.1:0-5981 GCF_027580195.1 Bos mutus
CGATTATCAACAGATGAGCAGGCAGGTGTCGCGCGGCTCAGCTGCGATTATCAAGCAGATGAGCAGGCAGGTGTCGCGGCGGCGCTCAGCTGGCGATTATCAAGCAGATGAGCAGGCAGGTGTCGGCTCAGCTGGCGCTCAGCAGGCGATTATCAAGCAGATGAGCAGGCAAGCAGATGAGCGGGTCTCAGCGGCTCGCTAGCGATTATCAAGCAGATGAGCAGGCAGGTGTCGCGTGGCTCAGCTGGCGATTATCAAGCAGATGAGCAGGCAGGTGTCGCGCGGCTCAGCTGGCGATTATCAAGCAGATGAGCAGGCAGGTGTCGCGCGGCTCAGCTGGCGATTATCAAGCAGATGAGCAGGCAGGTGTCGCGGCTCAGCTGGCGATTATCAAGCAGATGAGCAGGCAGGTGTCGCGCGGCTCAGCTGGCGATTATCAAGCAGATGAGCAGGCAGGTGTCAGGTGTGATTATCGCGGCTCAGCTGGCGATTATCAAGCAGATGAGAGCAGGCAGGTGTCGCGCGGCTCAGCTGGCGATTATCAAGCAGATGAGCAGGCAGGTGTCGCAAGCTCAGCTGTCGATTATCTCAGCTGGCGATTATCAAGCAGATTATCAGGCAGGTGTGCGCGGCTCAGCTGGCGATTATCAAGCAGATGAGCAGGTGTCAAGCGGCTGTCGATTATCAAGCAGATGAGCAGGCAGGCGCGGCATCGTTATCAGATTATCAAGCAGATGAGCAGGCAGGTCGCGCGGCTCAGCGATTATCAAGCAGATGAGCAGGCAGGTGTCGCGCGGCTCAGCTGGCGATTATCAAGCAGATGAGCAGGCAGGTGTCCGCGCGGCTCAGCTGGCGATTATCAAGCAGATGAGCAGGCAGCAGGCAGGTGTCAGCTGGCGCGGCTCAGCTGTCGATTATCAAGCAGATGATCAGCAGGCAGGTATCAAGCACGCGGCTCAGCTGGCGATTATCAAGCAGCAGAGCAGGCAGGTGTCGCGCGGCTCAGCTGGCGATTATCAAGCAGATGAGCAGGCAGGTGCGGCTCAGCTGGCGATTATCTCTGCGATTATCAAGCAGATGAGCGATTATCAAGCAGCAGGCAGGTGTCGCGCGGCTCAGCTGGCGATTATCAAGCAGATGAGCAGGCAGGTGTCGCGTGGCTCAGCTGGCGATTATCAAGCAGATGAGCAGGCAGGTGTCGCGGCGGCTCAGCTGGCGATTATCAAGCAGATGAGCAGGCAGGTGTCGCGCGGCTCAGCTGGCGATTATCAAGCAGATGAGCAGGCAGGTGTCGCGCGGCTCAGCTGGCGATTATCAAGCAGATGAGCAGGCAGGTGTCGCGCGCGGCTCAGCTGGCGATTATCAAGCAGATGAGCAGGCAGGTGTCGCCAGCGGCTCAGCTGGCGATTATCAAGCAGATGAGCAGGCAGGTGTCGCGGCTCAGCTGGCGATTATCATCAGATGATGAGCAGGCAGGTGTCGCGCGGCTCAGCTGGCGATTATCAAGCAGATGAGCAGGCAGGTGTCGCGCGGCTCAGCTGTCGATTATCAAGCAGATGAGCAGGCAGGTGTCGCGCGGCTCAGCTGGCGATTATCAAGCAGATGAGCAGGCAGGTGTCGCGCGGCTCAGCTGGCGATTATCAAGCAGATGAGCAGGCAGGTGTCGCGCGGCTCAGCTGGCGATTATCAAGCAGATGAGCAGGCAGGTGTCGCGCGCGGCTCAGCTGGCGATTATCAAGCAGATGAGCAGGCAGGTGTCGCGCGGCTCAGCTGGCGATTATCAAGCAGATGAGCAGGCAGGTGTCGCGCGGCTCAGCTGTCGATTATCAAGCAGATGAGCAGGCAGGTGTCGCGCGGCTCAGCTGCGATTATCAAGCAGATGAGCAGGCAGGTGTCGCGCGGCTCAGCTGGCGATTATCAAGCAGATGAGCAGGCAGGTGTCGCGCGGCTCAGCTGGCGATTATCAAGCAGATGAGCAGGCATGTGTCGCGGGGCTCAGCTGGCGATTATCAAGCAGATGAGCAGGCAGGTGTCGGCGCGGCTCAGCTGGCGATTATCAAGCAGATGAGCAGGCAGGTGTCGCGCGGCTCAGCTGGCGATTATCAAGCAGATGAGCAGGCAGGTGTCGTCGCGCGGCTCAGCTGGCGATTATCAAGCAGATGAGCAGGCAGGTGTCGCGCGGCTCAGCTGGATTATCAAGCAGATGAGCAGGCAGGTGTCGCGCGGCTCAGCTGGCGATTATCAAGCAGATGAGCAGGCAGGGTGTCGGCGCGGCTCAGCTGCGCGATTATCAAGCAGATGAGCAGGCAGGTGTCGCGCGGCTCAGCTGGCGATTATCAAGCAGATGAGCAGGCAGGTGTCGCGCGGCTCAGCTGGCGATTATCAAGCAGATGAGCAGGCAGGTGTCGCGCGGCTCAGCTGGCGATTATCAAGCAGATGAGCAGGCAGGTGTCGCGCGGCTCAGCTGGCGATTATCAAGCAGATGAGCAGGCAGGTGTCGCGCGGCTCAGCTGGCGATTATCAAGCAGATGAGCAGGCAGGTGTCGCGCGGCTCAGCTGGCGTATATCAAGCAGATGAGCAGGCAGGTGTCGTGCGGCTCAGCTGGCGATTATCAAGCAGATGAGCAGGCAGGTGTCGCGCGGCTCAGCTGGCGATTATCAAGCAGATGAGCAGGCAGGTGTCGCGCGGCTCAGCTGGCGATTATCAAGCAGATGAGCAGGCAGGTGTCGCGCGGCTCAGCTGTCGATTATCAAGCAGATGAGCAGGCAGGTGCGCGGCTCAGCTGTCGATTATCAAGCAGATGAGCAGGCAGGTGTCGTCGCGGCTCAGCTGGCGATTATCAAGCAGATGAGCAGGCAGGTGTGTCGCGGCTCAGCTGGCGATTATCAAGCAGATGAGCAGGCAGGCAGGCGGCTCAGCTGGCGATTATCAAGCAGATGAGCAGGCAGGTATCGGCTCAGCTGGCGATTATCAAGCAGATGAGCGCAGGCAGGTGTCGCGCGGCTCAGCTGGCGATTATATCAAGCAGATGATGAGCAGGCAGGTGTCGCGCGGCTCAGCTGGCGATTATCAAGCAGATGAGCAGGCAGGTGTCGCGCGGCTCAGCTGGCGATTATCAAGCAGATGAGCAGGATGCGGCTCAGCTGTCGATTATCAAGCAGATGAGCAGGCAGGTGTCGCGCGGCGGCTCAGCTGGCGATTATCAAGCAGATGAGCAGGCAGGTGTCGCGCGGCTCAGCTGGCGATTATCAAGCAGATGAGCAGGCAGGTGTCGCGCGGCTCAGCTGGCGATTATCAAGCAGATGAGCAGGCAGGTGTCGCGCGGCTCAGCTGGCGATTATCAAGCAGATGAGCAGGCAGGTGTCGCGCGGCTCAGCTGGCGATTATCAAGCAGATGAGCAGGCAGGTGTCGCAGCGGCTCAGCTGGCGATTATCAAGCAGATGAGCAGGCAGGTGTCGCGCGGCTCAGCTGGCGATTATCAAGCAGATGAGCAGGCAGGTGTCGCGCGGCTCAGCTGGCGATTATCAAGCAGATGAGCAGGCAGGTGTCGCGCGGCTCAGCTGGCGATTATCAAGCAGATGAGCAGGCAGGTGTCGCGCGGCTCAGCTGGCGATTATCAAGCAGATGAGCAGGCAGGTGTCGCGCGGCTCAGCTGGCGATTATCAAGCAGATGAGCAGGCAGGTGTCGCGCGGCTCAGCTGGCGATTATCAAGCAGATGAGCAGGCAGGGTGTCGCGGCGGCTCAGCTGGCGATTATCAAGCAGATGAGCAGGCAGGTGTCGCGCGGCTCAGCTGGCGATTATCAAGCAGATGAGCAGGCAGGTGTCGCGCGGCTCAGCTGGCGATTATCAAGCAGATGAGCAGGCAGGTGTCGCGCGGCTCAGCTGGCGATTATCAAGCAGATGAGCAGGCAGGTGTGTCGCGCGGCTCAGCTGGCGATTATCAAGCAGATGAGCAGGCAGGTGTCGCGAGCGGCTCAGCTGGCGATTATCAAGCAGATGAGCAGGCAGGTGTCGCGCGGCTCAGCTGGCGATTATCAAGCAGATGAGCAGGCAGGTGTCGCGCGGCTCAGCTGGCGATTATCAAGCAGATGAGCAGGCAGGTGTCGCGCGGCTCAGCTGGCGATTATCAAGCAGATGAGCAGGCAGGTGTCGCGCGCGGCTCAGCTGGCGATTATCAAGCAGATGAGCAGGCAGGTGTCGCGCGGCTCAGCTGGCGATTATCAAGCAGATGAGCAGGCAGGTGTCGCGCGGCTCAGCTGGCGATTATCAAGCAGATGAGCAGGCAGGTGTCGCGCGGCTCAGCTGGCGATTATCAAGCAGATGAGCAGGCAGGTGTCGCGCGGCTCAGCTGGCGATTATCAAGCAGATGAGCAGGCAGGAGTATCGAGGCTCAGCTGGCGATTATCAAGCAGATGAGCAGGCAGGTGTCGCGCGGCTCAGCTGGCGATTATCAAGCAGATGAGCAGGCAGGTGTCGCGGCTCAGCTGGCGATTATCAAGCAGATGAGCAGGCAGGCAGGCAGGTGTTATCGCGGCTCAGCTGGCGATTATCAAGCAGATGAGCAGGCAGGTGTCGCGCGGCTCAGCTGGCGATTATCAAGCAGATGAGCAGGCAGGGTGTCAGCGGCTCAGCTGGCGATTATCAAGCAGATGAGCAGGCAGGTGTCGCGTTGCGGCTCAGCTGGCGATTATCAAGCAGATGAGCAGGCAGGTGTATCAAGCAGATGAGCTCAGGTGCTGGCGGCTCATCAAGCATTATCAAGCAGATGAGCAGGCAGGTGTGCGCGGCTCAGCTGGCGATTATCAAGCAGATGAGCAGGCAGGTGTGTCGCGCGGCTCAGCTGGCGATTATCAAGCAGATGAGCAGGCAGGTGTCGCGCGGCTCAGCTGGCGATTATCAAGCAGATGAGCAGGCAGGTGTGTCGCGCGGCTCAGCTGGCGATTATCAAGCAGATGAGCAGGCAGGTGTCGTGCGGCTCAGCTGGCGATTATCAAGCAGATGAGCAGGCAGGTGTCGCGCGGCTCAGCTGGCGATTATCAAGCAGATGAGCAGCAGCAGGTGTCAGCGGCTCAGCTGGCGATTATCAAGCAGATGAGCAGGGCAGGTGTCGCGCGGCTCAGCTGGCGATTATCAAGCAGATGAGCAGGCAGGTGTCGCGCGGCTCAGCTGGCGATTATCAAGCAGATGAGCAGGCAGGTGTCGTGCGGCTCAGCTGGCGATTATCAAGCAGATGAGCAGGCAGGTGTCGCGCGGCTCAGCTGGCGATTATCAAGCAGATGAGCAGGCAGGTGTCGCGCGGCTCAGCTGGCGATTATCAAGCAGATGAGCAGGCAGGTGTCGCGCGGCTCAGCTGGCGATTATCAAGCAGATGAGCAGGCAGGTGTCGCAGGGCTCAGCTGGCGATTATCAAGCAGATGAGCAGGCAGGTGTCGCGCGGCTCAGCTGGCGATTATCAAGCAGATGAGCAGGCAGGTGTCGCGCGGCTCAGCTGGCGATTATCAAGCAGATGAGCAGGCAGGTGTCGCGCGGCTCAGCTGGCGATTATCAAGCAGATGAGCAGGCAGGTGTCGCGCGGCTCAGCTGGCGATTATCAAGCAGATGAGCAGGCAGGTGTCGCGGCGGCTCAGCTGGCGATTATCAAGCAGATGAGCAGGCAGGTGTCGCGCGGCTCAGCTGGCGATTATCAAGCAGATGAGCAGGCAGGTGTCGCGCAGCGGCTCAGCTGGCGATTATCAAGCAGATGAGCAGGCAGGTGTCGCGCGGCTCAGCTGGCGATTATCAAGCAGATGAGCAGGCAGGTGTCAGCGGCTCAGCTGGCCATAATCAAGCAGATGAGCAGGCAGGTGTCGCGCGGCTCAGCTGTCGATTATCAAGCAGATGAGCAGGCAGGTGTCGCGCGGCTCAGCTGGCGATTATCAAGCAGATGAGCAGGCAGGTGTCGCGCGGCTCAGCTGGCGATTATCAAAAGATGAGCAGG
>NW_027220323.1:0-26890 GCF_027580195.1 Bos mutus
CAACAACAAATGAATGTCATATAATACACTAGAAAGGCTCTGGGAAATCCCCTCAGCTCACTAAAAGGAATTTGATGGTTTCCTTTCTTGTTCAATATCCATAACAAATCTATCAGATTTAGACCTACAAATAGCAGCGTGGCCATCTTGAGAGTATTATTTTCAATGGATTTGCACATCACAGGGGTCCAGTTACGATATCACTGTCCTAGGTGTTTGGGTACATTTCCATGATGACAGGAAGGATATTTCATACTTATATATCACTCTTACTCCTTACATTTGTCAGAAAGTGAAAAATGCATTGTTTATACTTTACATCACTGAAAACTCTTAGGTTTACAAACTAAAGGAGATTTGATATTTTTTATTTATTTTTATTTTTATTTTTGATATTTTTTAAAACCACATTTTTTTCTGGTTCTTGCTCCTAGTGATAACCCCTTTCACCCCCTTGACATCACCGTGACCTTTCATTCCAGCTTTGCTATGAATTCCAAGAAGTCACGCCACAAGTAAAGAATTCAATAAAATCGAATTCTTCACTTTCCTGTTTGTTTCCTGTATTAGTTTTCTATTGATGCTGTACCAGATTACCACAGCTTAGTGGCTTAAAGCAATGAAAAAAGTCCAAAATGGTTCAGCTTTCCTGCCTTCCTCCTGAAGGTGCTGGGGGAGAATTTCTTTCATTGCCTTATGTAGCTTCTAGTGGTCACCTGTATTTCTTCACTCAAGATCCCTTCCTGCATCTTGAATGCCAGCAGCAAAGCATCTTCAACTTGATCAATGTCTCTCCCTTATGCTTCTATCATTGTATCTCTTTCTCTGCCTCTCCTCCTTCTCCTCTCCTCCACCCTCACTGCATACAAAGTAACACACTCATAGTTTCTAGGGAAGAGGACATGGACACCTTTGTGGACCATTAAAGTGAAGAGGAAGAGTCCCAAACAGGATAAACCCAAGGAGAAACACCCCAAGACACATATTAATCAAATTAACAAAGATCAAACACAAAGAACAAATATTAAAAGCAGCAAGGGAAAAACAACAAATAACACACAAGGGAATTCCCGTAAGGATAACAGCTGATCTTTCAATAGAAACTCTTCAAGCCAGGAGGGAATGGCAAGACATACTTAAAATGATGAAAGAAAACAACCTACAGCCCAGATTATTGTACCCAGCAAGGATCTCATTCAAGTATGAAGGAGAAATCAAAAGCTTTTCAGACAAGCAAAAGCTGAGAGAATTCAGCACCACCAAACCAGCTCTCCAACAAATACTAAAGGATATTCTCTAGACAGGAAACACAAAAATGGTGTATAAACTCGAACCCAAAACAATAAAGTAAATGGCAACGGGATCATACTTATTAGTAATTACCTTAAACGTAAATGGGTTGAATGCCCCAACCAAAAGACAAAGACTGGCTGAATGGATACAAAAACAAGACCCTACATATGTTGTCTACAAGAGACCCACCTCAAAACAGGGGACACATACAGACTGAAAGTGAAGGGCTGGAAAAAGATTTTCCATGCAAATTGCGACCAAAAGAAAGCAGGAGTCACAATACTCATTATCAGATAAATTAGACTTTAAAACAAAGGCTGTGAAAAGAGACAAAGATGGTCACTACATAATGATCAAAGGATCAATCCAAGAAGAAGATATAACAATTATAAATATATATCCACCCAACATGGGAGCACCGCAGTATGTAAGACAAATCCTAACAAGTATGAAAGGAGAAATTAACAATAACACAATAATAGTGGGAGACTT
The DNA here is from genome assembly GCF_027580195.1 of Bos mutus. NCBI lineage: Eukaryota > Metazoa > Chordata > Mammalia > Artiodactyla > Bovidae > Bos > Bos mutus. The sequence continues at coordinate 1,786 of NW_027220323.1, forward strand.
TAATACCCCACTCACACTTATGGATAGATCAACTAAACAGAAAATTAACAAGGAAAAAAAAAAACATGTATCTATAAAGTTCACTAAAGCAAAGCACAGTAAAATGAGGTATGGCAATAAAAGGCGTTAAATTTATCAAATAAAAAAAAATAAAGTGCTGAAAAATTAAAGCTGTCAATTCTGTAATAGATATTCATTGAAAGTATCTTTTGAAATGGGTGAAAACACCTTCAGAGAAATGAAAGCTAAGGAAGCATGCACGAGCTATAAAAAAGATAAAGTCCTTTATGAATGATGATAATATCAAAACAAAACTTGGAAATACAGGAAGGAGTAAAGAGCACTACTTAACAGTCAATACATGGATAAACATTAGAAACTATTCTCTTTTCTTAATTTCTTCATGGTAAACTATCAACATTATATTGTGAAATTTTCAGAAAAAAAAAAAAAGAATATGGTATGACATAGTTCTGTCTTAGATATTATGCAAGTGGGATGAATACTGAAAATAACTAAAGTACCTCATGGTACATATTTTCACTTATAAATTGATTTCATTTAATTGGCTACTTGATAGTGTTATATTGCTTCAAGCTGAGTCAAAGATTTCCTTCAGGAAGCAATTTTTTAAAAATAGTTATTTATTTGGCTGTGCTAGGTCTTAGTTGTGGCATGTGGGATCTAGTTCCCTGACCAGGGATAAAAGATGGGCCTGCATTGGGAGCTTACAGTCTTAGCCACTTTAAAGGAAATCCCAGGAAGCAATTCTTTACTAGTAGCCCTTCCAGGGATCATAATATTTTTCCTCATTAAAAAAAAAATAACACACGCTAGTAATGGAAAAATAATGAGTTATCCATAATCTTACTACTCCTAAGGATTATCACTATTAATATTCTGGTGTATTCTTTCTCAATCTTTTTTTCATATATATGGATATCCATTCATGTATTAACTTTGAAAAACAAATTATCCCTATCATATATAGTTTTGTATCCTGCTTTTTCATTCTTGTACTAAGTATTTTATTTCATTAATATTCTGTATATGTCTTTGAACACATTTCTGATTAAAAAAAAAAAAATAAGTAGAGTCAGACATCCACCCAGAGTGTCAGTGGACCCTTCCGACGTTGGTGGGTCAGTAGACACGCACAGCATTCAAGAGGTGGAGAAACCTCATTCAATGCTGGTGCAGTGTTGAGCATCCCTAAAGGAATCACTAAGCTCAGGGGTCTAAATTACAAGGCATGACTCTCCAGCTTAAATGCAGGAAATTGAAAACTACTAAAATGTGGACAAATAACCATGTGATTAATACCCTTATGGGGAAGTAATCCAAAATACATGTCTTGGAATTTGAACTTCTCATCCAGCAAAATTATGGATTAGACAGCTGGATGTGGTTTTCATCTGCAGATTCAACCAACCACGGATAGAAAATATTTTTTTTTGAAACTTCCAGAAAATTCCAAAAAAACTAACTTGAATTTGCCACACACTGGCAACTATTTATATAGCATTTACATTGTATCAATAGTTGCAGATATTTGCATAGTATTTACATTGCATTAGGTATTAAAAAAAAAAAAAAGAAATCCCTGGCAGTCTAGTGATTGGAACTTGGTACTTTCACAACTGTGGGCCAGGGTTTGTGGACCTAAGATCCCACAGTCTGTGTTCAAAAAAGAAAAAAAAAATAAATAAAGTGAAGAGGAATTAAAAAGCCTCTTGACGAAAGTGAAAGTGGATAGTGAAAAAGTAGGCTTAAAGCTCAACATTCAGAAAACGAAGATCATGGCATCTGGTCCCATCACTTCATGGGAAATAGATGGGCAAACAGTGGAAACAGTGTCAGACTTTATTTTTCTGGGCTCCAAAATCACTACACACCCTCATGCTTTATGAGATCAGCAAGTCTCTTCCCCAGCCAGTGGTGGCCCTGGGTGGGCCTTGACATCACAGAGCCCCATCCTGACACCTCTAGCGGAGGATGGGGAGCAATTCAGATGTTTTGGTTGGAGAAATGGGGCATTTGTAATTCCCCTCAAGAGGCCTCCAAACTCCCTGCCAGCCTCAACTCTCTAAGTCAACTCTGATGGGTCACATGGCAGGGAGAGTGTGTCTCCTCCAAACCTTGTCTATTCTATCTATTTATGACTGTAAAAATGTAAAGGAAATAAAAAAAAAAAATCTGAAAAAGATACAGCTTAAGCAGCCCCAGTTAACATAAGTTTATTTTCTTTGTTCCATAGTCTCAAAATAACTGACAATTAAGAATGACTTTCATTTAAAACCTAGTTTTCAAATTCAGCAAGATACTTTGTGTTCAAATATAACACGATTTTGTTCTTTGCAAGCTAAAAAAAGTTTGTACCTTGCAGTGAATACTTTGTTTCACTGATTTAGATGTAAATAAAAGCACATCGTGTGCATTACCTTGACAATTTTTGTGGTATCACCGTGTATTTAGAATCAACTGTTTGAATGTGGGGTGCGTATTAGTACATTCCCTCGGGGACTGCAGGCTGTGCAGGAAGTGATCTCAAGGCCTTGCAAACCATTAAGGATGCTCTGGGGAAGGGAGCAGTGGTAGCCATGGCAGCCTGTGTTGGTGACAATTGTTGAACAGGGTCTTTTCTTAATGAACTCCCTCATAGAAGACAATGAATTGTTAAAGATAAGTACTAAGACTGTGGCCGTATGAATTTATATATATATATATATATATATACCCATACACACATATGTGTGTGCATTTGTATATATGTACACTGAAACTTTGTACCTTGTGAATAATATGTAAAATATTAAAACCTGACATATATGACAACCAACTTTTCAAACTTAAACCAACACAATTTTGTTTTGCAGAGGAAAAGTATTTAATTACTGACATTATTTTAGAATACTGGAGTATGGAGATGGTAATCAAAACAGAACCATTGTTTACTTGGTTTTATTCTTTTAATAAAAGTCTTCGTGGGCAATGCCCCCCAGTATTGCCTGCATGGTATGTGGGCTACTCCCCCTGCCCCACCTATGGGAGCTCACTGGTCCATTCTAAATTACTTTGCTGTGAAAAAGACATACAGATGGCTAACAAACACATGAAAAGATGCTCAACATCACTCATTATCAGAGAAATGCAAATCAAAACCACAGTGATGTACCATCTCACGCCGATCAGGATGGCTGCTATCCAAAAATCTACAAGCAATAAATGCTGGAGACGGTATAGAGAAAAGGGCACCCTCTTACACTGTTGGTGTGAATTCAAACTAGTACAGCCACTATGGAGAACAGTGTGGAGATTCCTTAAAAAACTGAAACTAGAACTGCCATATGACCCAGCAATCCCACTGCTGGGCATACACACCAAGGAAACCAGAATTGAAAGAGACACATGTACCCCAATGTTCATCACAGCACTGTTTACTGGATGAACTGTTTGGACATGGAAGCAACCTAGATGTCTATTGGTAGATGAATGGATAAGAAAGCGGTGGTACATATACACAATGGAATATTACTCAGCCATTAAAAAGAATACATTTGAATCAGTTCTAATGATGTGGATGAAACTGGAGCCTATTATACAGAGTGAAGTAAGTCAGAAAGTAAAACACCAATATAGTATATTAATGCATATATATGGAATTTAGAAAGATGATAACCCTGTATGCGAGACCATTAAAAAGACACAGATGTACAGAACAGTCTTTTGGACTCTGTGGGAGAAGGCGAGGGTGGGATGCTCTGAGAGAATAGCATTGAAACATGTATATTATCATATGTTAATCAGATCGCCAGTCCAGGTTCGATGCATGAGACAGGGTGCTCGGGGCTGGTGCACTGGGATGACCTAGAGGGATGGAATCAGGAGAGAGGTGTGAGGGAGCTTCAGGATGGGGAACACATGTACACCTATGGCTGATTCTTGTCAATGTATGGCAAAAACCACTACAATGTATGGCAAAAACCATTACAATTATTGTAAAGTAATTAGCCTTCAATTAAAATAAATAAATAAAAATACCTTGTCATTTTCCTTTGGTGGAGGGGTGGTTCCAGTAATCTCATCTGCTATTATTGGAATCCTTCACCTTTTAGATTCATTTATACATCATTCCTTTGTGATGTTATAAAATATCTCTGATACCCCCACCTTCTAGGCACAATTCATCATGTCATCCCCTGTGCCAGCAAACTCCTGGGCATATACTTGTATACCCATATAATTACTTATTTAGGCATATTTTTGTCCTAATAAACAATTCCTGGGTAAATGGCACCAATTATACCCAACCCATATTTATGTTCTCAGTGCCTAAGTTAATGTATATAGTAGGTGTGTAATAAGTGTTTATTGGTGGAAATGGTTGGTATTTCATCTGAATTACATGTCTATGTAAATTCATCTCAAAAATCACTTAATGGCTATCCTTCCACCACAGGAAAATAAAATTAGGGACAACAGAAGAAAGAGCAGAACTTATTTGTCTCTTTTAGAGTGATTCTGATATGAAAAAATTTTTCTCTTTTTGCTTTATGAAAGTATGATAACACACTTACAGGAGACTTGGAAAATATAGAACAAAGCTACATAAAGTTCCACTATGTTACAATTATTTTTTTAAGTAGATAAAGATTTTTAGTTGGAGTTTCAATATCAAACTCACAAAAATTAATAGAATGAATAGAAAAGTAGAAGGCTATAGTAGACCTGAAAAGCACCATGAAACAGTTCAACATAATTAAGATTTATACAGTTTTCACACAAGAGCAGGATACAAATTCTATTCAAGTTCCCATAGACTATAAACCAGGAGACACTGGAACATATCCAGGGACATAAAACAAGGTGCAAAATTTTCGTGGTCTAAAGATATTGAAATCATATGGAGTCTGTTCTCATATCACCATGGAATTATGTTAGAAATCAATATCAGAAGATGTTTGAAAATAACCCACCTATTTTCAAGTGTAGTGTGACAGTTACCAAGAGAGATCTTTGACTTAGCTGTAGAAAGCCTCAGTAAAGTTAAAAGACTGAAAAACCATGGAGGGCAATTGCAGAGAAGAAAGCATTTGAATGAGAAATTAGTATCAAAGATACTTTAAAAACCCCATGTATTTAGAAATTCAGTGTCCACTTTTTAAATGATGGGTGCTGATATGGACATTTTTAAAAGCAAGGGTAGTCTGCTTTTATCAAAGGAAGGATGGTGAAATAGGAAGAGAAGTACAGTAACCATCAAGGTTAAGAGAAAAATGCAGGAAGAAATCCTGATCCACAGATTTGAGGGCTGATGTTCCAAATGCTAGCCTGTTGGCATCATTCACCCTCTTCATGTATGCCTCTGTCCCCCAGAAGAAAATCATAAGCTTCCCAAATACCTGCCTCCAACAGTTTACATTTACCCAGTGTCTGGTAGAATGGAAGTTCAAAAGTTATTTGGACAATTGTCCTTGGAGGTATCCATCTCAGTGTTTAGGTTTTATACATGGATATTTGATCACTGAATTTTGTAGAAATACATAAGAGTACAGGAAAAAAGTGCCCTTTTGGCATAAAGTGTAGATGGGAATGAATTAAAGAAGTACTAATTTTTCCTCTCAGTGGGCATTCTTTGGTAAGTTAAGAAAAACTGCCTTGCTTACAATAGATTAATTATAACATGGCATAAGCAGATGGAATTTGTGGATGGAAATTTATCACAATTTGTGTCTCGATTTATCAAATGGTGTGAAGAAGTTTATACCACAAACAGAATGTGGCCATGAAAAACCATTGCCAGATGTGATATTTTCTTTTTTCACCTATTAGACTATGAAAGCAAGTGGAGAAACATGAGTAAGGGTAAAAGAATGAGAATTTGTCTTTAAAATGAGAATTTTAAAGTTTGGAGGATTAATACCAATTGTACTGTTCTCTATTATAAAGCATATAAAAGAAGACAGATACCCATTTTTACCATATCCTTCTTGTGTCCTCATTTTTTTCTCTATACCTTCCCTTATAAAGTCAAAGAAAATAGACATATGAACAGTTTCTCTGCGTGGTTTAAGGATGTCCCGTTCTCAGAACAGGAACACTACTCCACAGTGATGTTTCTAAGTTCAAATTTTACAGTAAAAGCAGCAGAAGCAAACTCTACCACCCAGATAGGATGCGTAAGGCATGAAAATCATGGTGTGACAGCCCTAAAATTGCTCTTAAAACAACAGGGGCAACAGGCTTCACTGTCACTTGTTCATTCAGCAAACTTTTTTAAAAACACAAGGAAAGGTAATCTACAAGCATTAAACACACCAATCTGATATTCTCTCCAGTAGCCTGTGTAGTAGGTGATAGTACCTTCTTGGAACTTTGAGAGACAAGGCTTCCGAGAAATATAATGTCATACCCAAGGCAAGGAAATGAGAGAGGAGAACCAGAACACAAACTCCAGGAGGTAGACTTCCAAAATCTCTGCTCTCTCCGCTTGACAACACTGTTTTGAGTCCTGAGGCAAGGCATGGGTGGGTCATGGTCGTGACATCTAGAAAGATGAATCCCTCCAACGTAATACAAAATAAAATAATGCCAAATGCTCAAATAAGTGCAGAAACTTCCCATGAAGTTTTTCATTTTCCCCAAAGGTGATATTGGGTCGGCCAAAAAGTTCATTCAGGTTCTCCCATACCATCTTACAGACAAACCTGAGTGACATTTTCAATATTGTGTTTAGTTACTCTGGAAATAGCAGCAATCAAATATTTTCAAAGAGCACCTCCCCACCTCTCTTTCTCCCCACCACCTTGCTTTGGTATTGTCATAAAGTGAAGTGAAAGTGAAAGTTGCTCAGTTGTGTCCTACTCTTTGTAACCCCATGGACCATAGAGTCCATGGAATGCAGAATACTGGAGTGGGTAGCATTACCCATAAGCACATGCTTTATTTTTCATTTGTGTAATGTAGTACTAAACTTCTCTTTGGGGCAGAGGTTCTCAAATAAGGTTAATGGGCCAATAATCAGCCAATAGATGAATTAAGATATCAGTGAGCCCCCTAATAGTGTGCAGAATGTTATGTATATGGGCAGTGTTCTTGGGTGAAGGCTAGAGCATCTCTTGTTATCCCCAAAAGATAAAGAGCCACTGCTCTAAAAAGTTGGAGATTCTGGGAATTCCTCAAAGCATGGAGAGGACACTGAACAACAAATAAAAAGATAGCTTTTTAAAGAGAAATGCTAGACATTTCACTTGTCTGCTTGGAAATTAAGAACAAGGATTATAAAATTCAGTAGCTACCAAAAGTAAAGATGATGTTTGCTAACTTATATACCCAGCAATGTTCTAAGCATATTACCTACTTTCACTTACTTCTCCCCAGTTGTTTTTTTAAATTTTATATTTTTATTTAATTTTTGTCATAATATAGGTGATTTACGACATTGTGTTAGTTTCAGGTATACAGCATAGTGAATCATACACACATATCTATTCTTTTTCAGATTCTTTTCCCATGCAGGTCATTACAGAGTATTGAGTGGAGTTCCCAGTGCTATATGGTTGTTGTTGTTGTTCCGCTGCTAAGTTATCCTTCACTATTTCCTGGAGTTTGCTCAAACTTATGTCCATTCAATCGGTGATGCCATCCAACCATCTCATCCTCTGTCATCCCCTTCTCCTCCCACCTTCAGTCTTTCCCAGCATCAGGATCTTTTCCAGTGAGTTGGCTTTTAGCATCAGGTGGCCAGAGTATTGGAGATTCAGCTTCAACATCAGTCCTTCCAATGAATATTCAGCATTGATTTCCTTCAGGTAGGACTGGTTTGATCTTCTTGCAGTCCAAGGGACTCTCAAGAGTCTTCTCCAGCACCACAGTTCAAAAGCATCAGTTCTTTGGCACTCAGCCTTCTTTATGGTCCAACTCTCACACCTATACATGACTACTAGAAAAACCATAGCCTTGACTATACAGACCTTTGTTGGCAGATATCTCTGCTTTTTAATATGCTGTCTAGGTTTGTCATAGCTTTTCTTCCAAGGATCAAGTGTCTTTTAATGTTGTGGCTGCAGTCATTGCCCACAGTGATTTTGGAACCCAAGAAAATAAAACCTGTCACTGTTTCCACTTTTTCCCCATCTATTTGCCATAAAGTGATGGGACCAGATGCCATGATCATCATTTTAGGATGTTGAGTTTTAAGTCAGCTTTTTCACTCTCCTCTTTCACTTTCATCAAGAGGCTCTTTAGTTCTTCTTCACTTTTTGCCATAAGGGTGGTGTCATCTGAATATCTGAGCTTATTGATATTTCTCCCTGCAATGTTGATTCCAGCTTGTGATTCACCCAGCCTGATATTTCACATAATGTACTGTGCATATCTACTTCGGCTTTATTGACTATGCCAAAGCCTTTGACTGTGTGGATCACAACAAACTGTGGAAAATTCTTAAAGAGATGGGAATGTTAGACCACCTGACTTGCCTCCTGAGATATCTGTATGCAAGTCAAGAAACAACAGTTAGAATTGGACATGGAACAACAGACTGGTTCCAAATGGGGAAAGGAGTACATCAAAGCTGTATATTGTCACCCTGCTTATTTAACTCATATGCAGAGTACATCATGAGAAACGCTGGGCTGGGTGAAGCAAGAGCTGGAATCAAGATTGCCAGGAGAAATATCAATAACCTCAGAGATGCAGATGACACCACCCTTATGGCAAAAAGTGAAGAAGAACTAAAGAGCTTCTTGATGAGAGTGAAAAAGTTGGCTTAAAGCTCAACATTCAGAAAACTAAGATCATGGGATCTCGTCTCATCACTTCATGGCAAACAGATAGGGAAACAATGGAAACAGTGAGAGACTTTATTTTTGGGGTCTCCAAAATCACTGCAGATGGTGACTGCAGCCATGAAATTAAAAGACGCTTACTCCTTGGAAGAAAAGTTATGACTAACCCAGACAGCATATTAAAAAGCAGAGACATTACTTGCCCACAAAGGTCTGTCTAGTCAAAGGTATGGTTTTTCCAGTAGTCATGCATGAATGTGAGAGTTGGACTATAAAGAAAGCTGAGCACTGATGAACTGATACTCTTGAACCGTGGTGTTGGAGAAGACTCTTGAGAGTCCCTTGGACTGCAAGGAGATCCAACCAGTCAATCCTAAAGGAAATCAATCCTGAATATTCATTGCAAGGACTGATGCTGAAGCTGAAACTCCAATACTTTGGCCACCTGATGTGAAGAACTAACTCATTGGAAAAGACCCTGATGCTAGGAAAGATTGAAGGTAAGAGGAGAAGGGTCGAAAGAGTATGAGATGGTTGGATGGCATCATTGACACAATGGACATGAGTTTGAGTAAGCTCCAGGAGTTGGTGATGGACAGGGAAGCCTGGCATGCTGCAGTCCATGCGGTCTCAAAGAGTCCGACATGACTGAGCAACTGAACTGATACATACACACAGACATATACACACACAGATAGAAGTATGTATATGTCAATCCCAATCTTATATTAACTTATTGTCACAGGAAACCAAATGAAGTTCGTGTTATCGTCATTTCCATTTAAAGTGAAGATATTCTATAAATAAAAGTATATGATAATTCTATATTCCTATCGCACATAATGGAGAAAAAGAGAGTAAGGGAAAGAGAAATAGAAGGAATAATACAGCAAAGAAGGAATGGTGGGTGAAAAGGTGAGGAACAGAAATCTAGTAGTGAAGTATTGTAGGAAAAAAAGTCATAACTGTTAAGACCATAGTGACAAACACAATTCTGGTATTTGCCAAAGTCACATACATTAACAGATTAATCATTTTAGAAGAAAAAATATGTAAATGATTAGATTAAAAACATGTATAAACACTGTCAAATTTTATTAGAAATGTTTGAATTTCAGCATAATATTTGGAAATACAGACATTTCTGAAATGTTGGCTTTTCTTCATTTGATGGAGAAAATCCTTATTCACACAGTGTTGAAACAGATGGAAAAAATAGTAGTTTTGTCGAACAAACATCCATCTTCCATTTGGTCTTTTGGATTTTAATTAATGGACCCTCATAGTTCATACTGTATATTGCTGAAATTAAGCCAAGAGCTATATGGAGACCCCAGATGAATGCTAGTCCATTCTTCCTTGCTAGCCAAGTCTACCATGAAATTGAACCTGGCCTGTCATCATTGGAAAGTAAATTATCTCTAATGTACTGAAATGCCCTCAATAGGTTTAAAGTAGCCCTGTATACTACCTGCGATAATAAACATACTACTGTAGAAATTTTAACTGGATTCTTTCTCCTCTTTAACAAAAAATTGAGTAAAACAGTGAATGCATTTAGTGTAGGGAAGTTCACATGATTTCCCTGTCAAAAAAAGTTCACTATGAAAAAGGGAGTGGATGACTTAGGCTCAGTGTCACATTTTTTCATTTTATTTGTTCATCTTTAAAAATGTGGAGTAAAGAGTGGAGTTGAGTATTAAAATAGAATTTGTTGTCCTACCTTTTATTCTCGGTGATCAGGGTAGCCCTTGGATGTCTTTTTTGAGTATTTTCTAGTATATTTGCTATTCATTGAATTAAGCCTCCCCTCCCTCACTCTTATCACCTGCTTAGACTGTTTACAAGATTATGGGCCATGGTATTGTACAACTTGAGGGACTGGTGTGGGGATCTGCCATTCAGGTACTCTGTCAATCATCCCGTTTACAGAACTTACTGGTTCATAACAATTTCAGTTAAATGGCTATCAAAGATTGATGTTAAATCCCTTGAATTGGCTCCAAATGACCAGTTTCATATACATTTCAAACATAGAAAGGGGACTTGCTTGCTCATTGTTTTCTTTATGTCCACTTATAAAAATATGTACTCCCTACTTGCCTATTCCTTTCATGGACGTAGATTGTTGTCACAATCAACTCATGAAGCTGTGAGCAGGCCTGTGGAGACCATTTGATGATGTCAAAGTAGAGGCAGAGTAACACTGATGCAAATCCCATGGCTATTAACAAATCTCATTTTAAATGACTTTTACAGTTGAGATCCCCTCTCTGCCCTCTTCCTCATGACCGTGTCTCCATTCGAAAGTCACGTCATTTATAATATCACAGGATCCTGAATTCAAATTGCTTGTGTTTTGCTAATCTTGGGAAGACTCATGCTAGTGTTCTAATTTCCCTTAGGCAGAGTAGAAAACCACAAACTATTTAAATGGTTTTTAGTGTTGGTTAGACAACTTGGTGAATTATAGTGCTATATTATTGAGTCAGAATTTAAAATCTTCACTTGAATTGGAGGTGTTGAGCCAAAGAGAATTCAACCAATGGTATATCACTGAACTATTTGCAGATAAAAAGTATTTGAATTAAGATTTCTTCCATTTTTACTCCTATCAAGAAGAACATTTATTAAATGCTTCAGTTCAGTTCAGTCACTCAGTCGTGTCCAACTCTTTGCGACCCCATGAATCGCAGCACGCCAGGCATCCCTGTCCATCACCAACTCCCGGAGTTGACCCAAACTCATGTCCATCGAGTCAGTGATGCCATCCAGCCATCTCATCCCCTGTCATCCCCTTCTCCTCCTGCCCCCAATCCCTCCCAGCATCAGGGTCTTTTCCAATGAGTCAACTCTTCACATGAGGAGGCCAAAGTACTGGAGTTTCAGCTTTAGCATCATTCCTTCCAAAGAAATCCCAGGGCTGATCTCCTTCAGAATGCACTGGTTGGATCTCCTTGCAGTCCAAGGGACTCTCAAGAGTCTTCTCCAACACCACGGTTCAAAAGCATCAATTCTTCGGCGCTCAGCCTTCTTCACAGTCCAACTCCCACATCCATACATGACCACAGGAAAAACCATAGCCTTGACTAGACGGACCTTTGTTGGCAAAGTAATGTCTCTGCTTTTGAATATGCTATGTAGGTTAGACATAACTTTCCTTCCAAGGAGTAAGCGTCTTTTAATTTCATGGCTGCAGTCACCATCTGCAGTGATTTTGGAGCCCCCCAAAATAAAGTCTGACACTGTTTCCACTGTTTCCACATCCATTTCCCATGAAGTGATGGGACCAGATGCCATGATCTTCGTTTTCTGAATGTTGAGCTTTAAGCCAACTTTTTCACTCTGCTCTTTCACTTTCATCAAGAGGCTTTTTAGTTCCTCTTCACTTTCTCCCATAAGGGTGGTGTCATCTACATATCTGAGGTTATTGATATTTCTCCTGGCAATCTTGATTCCAGCTTGTGCTTCTTCCAGCCCAGCGTTTCTCATGATGTACTCTGCATATAAGTTAAATAAGCAGGGTGACAATATACAGCCTTGATGTACTCCTTTTCCTATTTGGAACCAGTCTGTTGTTCCATGTCCAGTTCTAACTGTTGCTTCCTGACCTGCATATAGGTTTCTCAAGAGGCAGGTCAGGTGGTCTGGTATTCCCATCTCTTTCAGAATTATCCACAGTTTATTGTGATCCACACAGTCAAAGGCTTTGGCATAGTCAATAAAACAGAAATAGATGCTTTTCTGGAACTCTCTTGCTTTTTCGATGATCCAGCAGATGTTGGCAATTTGATCTCTGGTTCCTCTGCCTTTTCTAAAACCAGCTTGAACATCTGGAAGTTCACGGTTCACGTATTGCTGAAGCCTGTCTTGGAGAATTTTGAGCATTACTTTACTAGCATGTGAGATGAGTGCAGTTGTGTGGTAGTCTTCACCCTGATATAAAAACTTCAGTTTAATAACTGACATTTTCTTTTTGTTAATATTAGAATTTGACTTCTAGTTTTACACCCAAAGGAACCACATGTATACATCCAGACAAGGCTTTTATGCATTTTCTTTGCAGCATTATTGTAAGGGTCCCAAAATATTTTTAAACTCCACAAATATCCATTAACAAGGTCTGCGGTTTATCTCCATGATGGAATACTACATAGCAACAGCAACAACAAGAAAACTGACACATAAAACTATATGCATGAACTTAAGAAATATGTTATGTGAGGGAAAAGCTACAAAGAGTACATATTGTACAACTTAATTCTAAAAGAAACAGCCAATTTGCATTAACAGAAATCAGAATATTGCTTGCCTTGGGAGGTGGCGTGTGGGTTTTAACTGTGTGAAGGTAAAGAAACCTGCTAGGGTAATGGAAATGTTTTATATCTTGATCTGGGAGGCAGTGACATGAATATTGTTTAGTTGCCAAGTCTTGTCCTACTCTATGCAACCCCATAGACTGCAGCACGCCAGGCCTCCCTGTCCCTCACCATCTCCCAGAGTCTGCTGAAGTTCATGTCCATTGAATCAGTGATGCCATCCAACCATCTCATCCTTTGTCACCCCCTTCTCCTTCTTCCTCCAGTGTTTGCCAGCATCAGGGTCTTTTCCAATGAATCGACTCTTTGCATCAGGTGGCCAAAGATTTGGAGCTTCAGCATCAGTCCTTCCAATGCATATTCAGGGTTGATATCCTTTAAGATTGACCAGTTTGATTTCCTTACTGTCCAAGGGACTCTCAGGAGTCTTCTCCAGCACTACAGGTTAAAAGCATCAGCTCTTCAGCACTCAGCCTTCTTTATGGTCCAACTCTTACATCCGTATGTGGCTCCTGGAAAGACCTTAGCCTTGACTATACAGACCTTTGTTGGCACAGTGATGTCTTTGCTTTTTAATACATGAATGTATACATATGTAAGGGCATCCCTGGTAGCTCAGCTGGTAAAGAATCCTCCTGCCATGCAGGAGACCCCGGTTCAATTCCTGGGTAGGGAAGATCTCCTGGAGAAGGGATAGGCTACCCACTCCAGTATTCATGGGCTTCCCTGGTGGCTCAGATGGTAAAGAATCTGCCTGCAATGTGGGAAACCTGTGTTTGATCCCTGGATTGAGAAGATCCCCTTGAGGAGGGCATGGCAACCCACTCCAGTATTCTGCCTGGAGATTCCCCATAGAGAGAGGAGTCTGGCAGGCTACAGTCCATGAGGTCATAAAGAGTCGAACTGGACTGAGTGACTAAGCACAGCACAGCACATAGTGTGTAAGCATTCACAGAGCTTTACACTTCAGATTTGAGCATTTTATTATATCACAATCTAGGAAAAGGCAGAAGAAAGGTAGAGAAGAAATTAGGTAAGAATCATATCTATCAAACATTTCTATCAAATTATGACAACATGGCTATCATCGGTATATTCAAAGAAGTAATCTAAGCTATGAATAAAATCTCCTATCTCTTTGTGATTAAACATGGGTGATTTGGCTCTTCCATCCCCTCCTTCATCATATCCCTATGCTTGAGTCCTGACCATCTCACCAACGTTCTGTGGTCTTGGGTGAACATACCGAGCAAATGAGAACCTTGTTGTGGCACAAAGTTGGGGCAGAGGCAAGGTGATGCTTAAAGTGTGGTGAGCAGGTCCAAACTACTGGCTAAGGAAGGGAGAAGAGGAGAGAGTGACTTGGAGGGTCCATGGGGTCGCAAAGAGTTGGAAGTGCACCAATTGACTCTTACTGAAATTTGCTACAGAATAATATTATAATTACAAACAGGCAAGCTCTGTTTTCATGGCAACAAAAATACACTTGAAGGCAGAAGTGTGGTGGGAGTGAGGAAAGGCCTAGAGTTGATTAAAACAAGTTTCCTTTTTTTTCCCACCAAAACATTTAAAACGGCTTTGGAGCTAAAGAAGGTTCATAGTTGAAAGTACCAGTGAGTTCCTTTTTATCCCATGTTTCATCTTGGCTTTTGTGCCTCTTGTGTGTCAAAGTTTATATAGGTGCTGAGGGATTTAGACCAGTGGTTCTCAATCTGGGGTGATTTTACACCCCCAGCCCCCGTCAAGGGACATCTGGGACGTTTAAAGACATTTTTGGTTATCACAACTCATGGATAGGGTGCTACTAGCACCCAGTGGGTAGAAGCCAGGGCTGCTGGTAAGCTTCCTGTAATGCACAGGATGGCATTCAACATTAATGACTGATTCAGAGTTCACAGTGCTAGAGTTGAGAACCCCGGGTTTAGACTAAACCCTACATCTAGGGTGAAGGGTGAATGTGGAGTGTGTTAAGATCTAGAATCCCATTAAGGAACTAGTTCCTGAGGGATCTTTTCCTTTTATGATTTCTATGAGTTAGATGTGAATTGCTTTCAAAGGGCTTGGGTGGATCCCATTCTCACAGCGTTGCTCAGTGACTTTGTGGGAGCATTAAGACAAGTAAAACCTCAAGAACAAATTTGTTCATGTTATTTTGATTCAAGATACATTGCAGCAAGTTGAAATGGGGTTATAGTGGAGGAGCAAGTTAATACTAACTACACAGCAATAAAATATAATGTTCTCATGGAAAGTCCAGCAATAAATGAAAAGATCATTGAGTTTATCATCACAGAAACAGGGTACTAGTCCTGAACTGTTATGGATCCCTGAGTTTTTACTGTTGGATGGCTTGGAAAATCTTTGTAGATCTTGCTTTCCTCATCGACAAAAGGAAGAGGCCAAAGTAGATGATTTCAAAATCTCTCTTAACACCAGTATTCAATGATTTAAAAGAAATCAACGTATCTTCACTGGAAAAATTGATACCATTAGTTTTGGAATACCTCAGACAACAAAATGACTAAAGGAATATACAAATTGTTATTCAAGAAACACTTCTTAAAAAAAAGATTCTTTCATGCTTGTCACATAGACAAAGTTCCTTTGTCTCTATAACATCAAGATGTGTCTTTCAAACTTGTCATTTTACTGTTTGGCAAAATGTGTTCTAGGTATAGAAAAATAACTGTGCTGAGCTGTTTAACATTTGTTCCTAATGTTAACTGTTAAACTCTGCTTAGAAAAATAATTCTGCTCAGAAATTTGATCTGTCTGCCTTCCTTTTGTATTGCTTTTGGCTCTTCCAGAACTCAGAAATGTCAATTTGTTATTCAAGTTTGCCTTCACTAATCCTTCCAAAAGAATGTGAAAAGTCCCACAGTCTTTTATATTAGGAAATAACTATGATTAAAACGGATTAAGTCTGAGCTCCTTTCTCTTGCTCTGTACTGGTGTAAAGACTGTTATCACCACATTTATAAAAGCGATGGGGTTTTTCATACTAAACTATAATTTCATTGTATGAGCATTCAGTAGGGGCATTGATACAGTTAGGCCTGGCAACTTCTCACAAGCTCAGTGCCAAGATCCTGTGGTGTCCTTCTGAAATGTTGGACAAAGTGGTGGATGGGCAGGGATTAGAGAGACAGAAGTGTGTGTCAAGTCAAAAGTCTTCAAGGGGGGCAGGCAGGGACTGGAGAGACAGACTGAGGGCTCTTGACTTGTAAACTTAGCAGAAGAGCATAGCATGGCGGGAGAATTCAGCTGCTTATGAATAGGGAAGTAGACTTGTTTATGTGAATATCTTCTATGTAGCATCTACTTTTATCACCAGGGATAATAGAATGCTATCTCTTTACATGGAAGATGCTACAGGTTTTACATCAGAAGGATGGTGTTTTATTGGTGGCTCAGTGGTAAAGAATCCACCTGTTAATGCAGGAGACACACGTTCGATCCCAGAGTTGGAAAGATCCCTGGAGAAGGGAATTGCAACCCACTCCAGTATTCTTGCCTGGGAAATTCAGTGAACAGAGGAGCCTGGTGGGCTACCATCCATGAGGTTGCAAAGAGTCAAACACGACTTAGCAACTAAACAACAGCAGAAACAGTTCCGTAGAACATGCAGATCTATCCACACCCAGTTTCTGTAGACCTATTTAGGGTGAGACAGTGTGAGGTAAGGCAAAGCTAAGCAACCTACAGAGGTGGAAACACATGTGACATTGGACTTCAATTCTAGCCCCCAGGCTGGCATGTCAGTGACTTTAAAGAGACTGAATGCAGAGTGAATGCGTGGTGATATTTATCAGATCTTTCTCAGCTAGATTCTATAACCCAAAGCCAAGAGAATGCTAGAACCAAGTGCTCTCAAGGATCTGGGCAAAAGTGTTCCCCTTTTATTTATTTATTTTTTAAAGCCAAAAACATTTTTATTGGCGTATAGCTGAGTAACAATGTTTTGGTAGTTCAAGGTGAACAGCGAAGGGACTAAGCCATACATATACATGTATCCATTCTCCCCCTGGAGAAGGGAATGGCAACCCACTCCAGTGTTCTTGCCTGGGGAATCCCATGGACAGAGGAGCCTGGTGGGCTTCAGTCCATGGGGTCACGAAGAGTCAGACACAGCTGAAGTGACTTAGCATGCATGCATGCATGCATTCTCCCCCAAATGCCTCTCCCATCCAGGGTGCCAAATCTGGAGGCAGAGGGAAACTCTTCTAACCAGAAATAGGCAGTTCAAACAGAGAAGCCTGTATACACACACCTTGTTAAGTCTTTCATTTACTACCCTGGGTACAGATTCAGTTTAGATTCCTTACTAGTTGAGTACCTAAAACCTAAGTTGATTTGTCCTGTCGATTCCTCACAAATTGTTTTGTTGTCTACAAAATAAAGAAGCTGCCTGCTTTGCCCACTTCTTAGGTCCCATTTCTATGACACTTCTTGTGCGCGTGAATTGCAGTTTGTCTCTTTTTCTCCTGTTACCCTGTCTTGTGTCAAGTTTACTAGTAGTCTAACCACAAGAATTCAAAAGGGGTAAAGGGAGGAATGTCCTTCCCTAAACACCTCAAGGGAGTTCACCCTTACATCTCAGAAACTCCCTGGAGACGATGTGTGTAGAATACCAGTCTGTGCACTGGAATCTCCTACATTGAGATAAGAGCAGAGACACCTTAGATTTCTGTCTGTTAGGGGCCAAATTGTGTCCCCTCCACAAATGCATATTGAAGGCATAACTCAGAGTACTTCAGAATGCAACTGTAGTTTGAAATAAGGTCTTTTTTTAAAATTAATTTTATTTTATTGTAAAACTTTACATAATTGTATTAGTTTTGCCAAATATCAAAATGAATCCATCACAGGTATACATGTGTTCCCCATCCTGAACCCTCCTCCCTCCTCCCTCCCCATACCATCCCTCTGGGTCGTCCCAGTGCACCAGCCCCAAGCATCCAGTATCAGGCATTGAACCTGGACTGGCATCTCGTTTCACATGATATTTTACATGTTTCAATGCCATTCTCCCAAATCTTCCCACCCTCTCCCTCTCCCACAGAGTCCATAAGACTGTTCTATACGTCAGTGTCTCTTTTGCTGTCTCGTATACAGGGTTATCGTTACCATCTTTCTAAATTCCATATATATGTTAGTATACTGTATTGGTGTTTTTCCTTCTGGCTTACTTCATAGGCTCCAGTTTCATCCACCTCATTAGAACTGATTCAAATGTATTCTTTTTAATGGCTGAGTAATACTCCATTGTGTATATGTACCATAGCTTTCTTATCCATTCATCTGCTGATGGACATCTAGGTTGCTTCCATGTCCTGGCTATTATAAACAGTGCTGCGATGAACATTGGGGTACACGTGTCTCTTTCCCTTCTGGTTTCCTCAGTGTGTATGCCCAGCAGTGGGATTGCTGGAATCATAAGGCAGTTCTATTTTCAGTTTTTTAAGGAATCTCCACACTGTTCTAACCCTGAAATAAGGTCTTTAAAGCGATGGTTGAGTTGAAATGAAGTCATTAGGATGGGCCATAACCCAGTGTGACTATAAGAAGAAATTGAGACACAAAAGGAGGCACCAGGGATATATGCACTCAAAAGGAATGCCAAGTGAAGAGGGTGGCCACCTGGCAGCCAAGGGGAGAGGCCTCAGGGTAAACCAGCCCTCATCTTGGACTTGCAGCCTCTAGAACTCTGAGAAAATAAATTTCCGTTATTTCAGCCACCCATTCTGTGGGGTTTTGTTGTGGAAAGCCTAACAAATCAGTACGTTACCCCAGGTAGAGATTTCTTCCTGGATAGTCTTTTTACTTTCCTGTCATTCCTAAAGGCTATCTCAAGATCTTGCTTATGTGATTGCAGCTCCTTGTTTCTAAAGTTGTATGGGCATAGGGGAGGTCTTGATCTTAGCCTCACCAGAACTAGCATAGAGCCTTTCAAAGAGCAGATGCTCAAAAAATAAATGAAGACAGTAAGAGGTCTAACTTGTTAAGATTTAATACCTCCTGCATCTTTCAAGAAGCATATCGAGGTATAAATTATTTAATTTTACAAAACAGAAGACAGAAAAGATGGAGAACAATCAAGGTTGATCATGTTTTGAAATTTTTTTCATTTTATTTTTTCATTCCATTGTCCCAGCAGTATTATTGTGGGATTGCTTCCCATTTCGGCAAAAGTCCCTATTTTGATGTCAAATTTTCTTATCTGGATGATTTTTTAAAAGTCTTGGTCTTCAGTAGGGGTGGGAGAAGCTGCTGGACGTGGCCGTGGAACATGCCTGGAAGTGACAGTGGTGCCAGGCCTGGCTGGAACTGTGGCTCGAGCTCTCTCTCCTCATCTCGCAAAGCTTCTTCATATTGTGATGAGAAGGCACTGGGGACCGTATCATTGACTTTTGCCAAAAATTCCAAGACTTTCATTTTGCTGGTTTCAGCATGGGCTCGTGGGCCCCACAGGAACTCCTAACGTGGAGGATCGCTGTTGGCAACCTGGCGGTACTCCAGGTACTTCATCGTCACAAAGTCTTTGGTGATGAGCTTCCTGGGCTCTCCGTAGATGAAGTGTTTTCTCCCAGCATATACTCGCATCATATTCAAGAATTTCCAGATGTCTTCCTCAGCGGCACAGTTGCCCTTCACGAAGATCACACCCAGAACTGTCATCAAGAGACCGGTCTTAGGTAAGCCCCTACCATCCCACACTCTCCCATTGTTGGGCAGGTTCAGTTTGCTGACAAGGTCATAGGAGTGGATGGTTGAATCAACTTCCTTCAAGTCAACTGCAAAGACAGCCTTGATGTGTTCAGAGGCTCTCTTGAGAATCTCGGCAAATCGGTTATGGTATCTTGGGTGGATAATCTTCAGCATGTTTTCCTTCATGATGGGCTGCTTCATTTTATATTTATGCAGAAGGAACTGTTCCAACACACCTGTCATGCTGTTCAGAGTATCACTGTAGGTGTTCTCAGTAGAAGATGAGACATCGGAGGAACCTGAATCTTCCTCATCTTGACTGGTATCTTCTTCATCAGATGTTGTGTCAGAAGTAGTTGAAAAAGTGCTGGTAGTAGATGGGGCTTCCGAAGACCCCTGGGAAGTGCTATTTGACCCAGTAGCTGAGGAGCTCTGTGAATTATCTTCTAAAAGAGAAGAGGTAGAGGGAAGCTCTTCCATTCCTGCAGCGGGCTGAACTCCCTTTGACTCTGGGGCTCATATCGGGCCTGGTGGCGTTTCTCACGGATGCAGAGCTTATGATTCTGACCCCGAGGCATGATGACTGCGCTGGGGGACAATGATTAGAAGTGTGAGTAGGAGGGCAGGTGATAAGGGCACACAGGAAGACGAAGGTTGAGTGTGCAGCTGCAGCAGGGAAATACCACCTTGGTTATCAGGAAGGCTACATTTGTGGTTTTCTTGAGGGCACTGTTCTGAAAACCCCCAGGGTTCCTATTCTCCTAATCAGCTGTCCTTTGGGAAACATATTGAAGGAAATTAAAGTGATCTTTAGGCTTCATCCTGCTACCCCTGCCTCAGGCACGCTGGGGTGACAGAAGGGGCTGGTAGCCTCCTACACAGAGGCATCTGTTATTTCACATTCAAGACCACCACCCAACTAGTGGCCAGTCATAGGACCCATTCCCTCTGCTGTCTCTAGTTGGCATCACAAAGCTCCCTGGGATTTCTGAGAAATGAAGAGGTCCTCAGCTTATCACCCCAGTCAGTAGTTATCACCCAGTACTGAGTGCTCAGGGGAAGTTTTCTGTCCTGGCCTCTGGAGTCCTCAACATGAATTAAGAGTGCTTCCTTTGGTTCCCCATAGGGCCTGGTGTCCCCACCCCTTTCTTGGAATAGTATCTGCACCTTCATACTAAGGGTTTCATTTCCTACACACCTGATATAAATAAATGTTGGTGGAACTTCAGCTTGATAGCTCTGCCCTGGTTCTTCAAGGGCTACAAGGAACAGGGCTGGATTCATTATCACTTCTTTTATTGGTAGATGATCCCTCAGTCCTTGCTTTGACCTCTGTTGTGGCCTGAAATTCTACCCTCCCTTCCCTTGGGTCCACCCCGTCTACTACTATACTTTCTTATAGTAGGGCAAGCATCTCTGTGAGACCCCTAGGAAAAAGTAAGATTCTCCTCATCCGTCCATACCTGTCCTTGGTCTTCTGAGGCACAGAGGATGAGATGAATCATATGGTTATGGGGTGTGTGGTTCCCTTCGTCTTCAGGGTATTCAGTTGGTTTCTGGAAAACCTGGAAATAATCTCACTGCTGGCCCTAGGCTATACCCCTTGGACCATGTCCCAACCCCACTTGTGACTTCATAGAAGGAAATGGGCATGTCATGTCAACAATGAGCAGGTATCCCAGGGATGCCAGGAAGGGCAGGGTTCTGTGTGGTTTCCTCAGAGTTCTGAGGTCAGAGGGTTTCATAAGTCCAAAGCTTGACTCCTGGCAGGGTGTGGGGCTCCTTTCTCTGTTTACGTAAGGGAGCTCTCTCAGACTAAGGTCCTCACTCCCTGTGGTGCCAGAGAGGGAAAGTCTGGGAATGCCACATGAGGCTACTCCTACCTGTGCCTTCAGGGATGACATCAGGATTCAGGCTTCTTGGGGCCCTCTGTGTTCAGTGTATGGGTATGCCCTCACTCAGGTGCCTCACCTTGACTCCTGGGGGACTCTGGATTTCCTCTTTCTTTCAACCTAAGGTGACCCATGTAGACCAAAGACCATGTCCTTGCAAGCCCTGAAAAGAAGTGAGGGAATGTGCAGCCTGGCAGCCCTGTCTTGGCCTTCTGAGAGCAGACACAGGCCAGTCTCTCTGTGACTTCAGTTCCTCATTCATCTGTCTTTACCTTGACTCCTGTGTCTTCTATGAAAGACTTCTTGGGAAATGCCACGTCTTTGAAAAGTCTTAGTCTGCCTGCAACAAATCTCACAGAGAATGGGTAGAGTCCCAGGAGTGATGGGGAAGCTGCAGTCCGGGAGGGGCCCCAGCATAGGTGGTGTGCTATCAGAGAAAACACGCTGATCTCTTCCTTCTCTTCACTGACCAGACACAGCCTCTTGTAGAACCTTCACTCTAACAGATTTACTCTCTGAAAGGAAGGGGCTGAATTAAATGATTTTCTGCATCCCTGATCTATTGCAGTTTACTGACATTTCCTTTGTAGATAAATTGTCACTGAATGCTGTCTCCTTCCTTATACATACTTCACTTTTATTTTCATTTTTTGTTACTTATTTCTGGGGCTTTTATTCCAAAACTGTGTTTGGGGTATGAAATTCTGCTATTTAACATGTGAAATACCTTTTGGACTAATGTTCAGAAAGAGGAAGTGACCCAAGATTGGCCTCATCCTGGAGGAGTGGCACAGTATGGGCTCTGGAGGAATTCAGTGCCGGGGTTCAGTCCAGCTCCTATCATTTATGAGCTTTGAATTTGAGCTTCTTTATTCCAGCTTCTTTATCTGCAAATTGTGTTTGAAAGAGTCTATAGTGTAGGACCACAGACATGTGTGATGTATGTAAATCACCTGGCACAGTATGAGACAAGCTTTGGTACTTTGAATGAATGGCAGTTATTACAAAGGTGATTTTGACCCCGAATGATAACAAACTTCCATCACATAATTTTATTTCCAGGCTATACTAGAGAATATGCAACTCCAAACAATAATCAAATCCACATCAGCACTAATGCTCCCAAGCAAGTAAAACTAAGCAGTATTTCCCTATTTGAGCACCTGTTTTAATAGGTGTTTGGGGTTATCTTCTCCACATGGATGCAAGGACAAGTTCATTTGTCTCAAGGACCAGCAACTTCCCTCTCAGGTGCTTTTTTTGTCCAAACCACCCCTAATTTAATCCCACTGACAGTAAAAATTGAGCCCTCCCTTAAAGTTTGCCAAATTACACTAAACATAACCTAATTAAACTGCCCATTTAACAGAGCAAGTTCTGGTGCTCCCATCCCAGAAAAAGAGAGACAGTCCAGTGACGTCTTGGCATCTCGCTTCAATGGGTATCACCCTTATTTCTCAGAAACTCTCTGGACAGCTTTTGATGAAAATGTGTATTTTGAGTGTTCACTTGCCCTGGCTCAAGTGCACAGGGCCCCTTCCATTCCCTATGGTTTTCGGATATCCCCAAATAATGGTGAATATATGGTTTAGATATATTCCAGGTTTACAGACTCACCTCTGAGAACCATCATATGAGTGTCTGGCATCACTCCCACAGCTTCATCTAGCCCATCATGCATCTGGACTGAAAATGACCTCCCACCGAGGAACTAGACTTTTCCCAAGACCCAATGCCACCTTAATCAGGTAACTTCGACTTGCTTGCTCTCATCTGGAACCTCCTCTTCCACACCTCCCCCATTTAAATTTATGATTTGTTTATTCCTTAGAGTTAGCTCACCACCTTCCTTATATGGTACCTGCTGCTAGACTCAAAATTCCATGGGCAGTGGCTTGGGCTTCATTTTCTTACCAACCCAGTACTATAAGACAGCCTTCTAAACAGAAGATGGTCAATTAATTTGGGAGAAAAGGAAATAATGAGCAAAGACTCTCTTTTATTATGATTTAAGTGTCATACAGTTTGAATAAGCTAAACAAATCTAAGTCCATGTTATTAACTTTTACAAGGAAAGAGGACAGATAAGAAGACAAAGAATAAACCAGCATTTACTCTGAAAGCTTTGTGATCCCAAATACTTATCTCTAGGATTCTTACACATTTCCAAGTAAAATTCTATTCCAATGTTATGTTACCTTGTTCTGGACCATAAGGAAAATATTGAAGTCTTTTCAACTTGTTTACAAATAATGAACTCCTAGTCTTAAACCTAACAGCAATAAACATGACATCCATGACATTAATAAACCTAGATTCTGAAGCAAAATAAACCTTATGAAGGTTTATTTAAACATTTAAAAATACAAAACACCTCTACCTCCCTAACTAAATCATCTATTTTTGAGAGATATTATTCATATGGATAAAAGGAAAACATGCATATTTTGTTAAAACTGTACCTAAACTCCCATACTACTTAAAACTGTGAAGAACATATGGGTTTTGTTCCCCCCACCCCTACTACCCCCATGCTATTTAAGAGCTGGACTGTTCTCTTCCAACACAAAGGGAACAAAGTGTGCTGACCCCTCCCTAGATGTGGGAGGAGCTGTAGGACTTGGCCCTGGAAGGGGCACTGGCCTCAGCCATAGCTGGAGAAATGGGAATGCCTCTCAGCCCTGCTCTCTCCACCTGATCTCTCAGAGCCTCATCATAGAGGTCTGGGAAGGAACTCGGGACCGTATCCTGGATCTTGGCCAGAACTTCCAACACCTTCATCTTATTGGTCTCAGCATAAGCTCTCCGGGCCCCACAGGAACTCGTAGCCAGGGGAGGATCACTATTGGGCACCTCAACCAAGAAAAAATGTAGTTGAGGTACCCCTTCTGCACCAGATCTTTGGTGATGAGCTTTCTGGCTCCCCAAAGATGGAGTCCTCCAACACACTCTCTGATCGACTTTGCCCTGGCACCGCATCAGAGCCTCATCACGGGACCGTATCCTGGATCTTGGCCAGAACACACTTCACCTTATTGTGGTTTCTTCACTGGAAACTCTGATTATTCTGCTACCAACAGTCCTATCCTCTGGGAAGAGTTCTGGATCCCCCTGAGGCACATTCACTGGATTTCTATCACTTTGTACAGCTTATTTTAGAGGTATTATCTTGCTGTAATGGCACGTTACTTCTATTCACATTTTCTCTTTCATTAGGCCCTGCCTTTTCTGGGGCAGGGAACATACGGCTGGCACTTGGTACACAGACACTCCATTTTGCTGAAGGAATTAATATTCTTCCAGCTATGGATATTGCATGGCAAACCTAATACACAAACATTCAAAGCTTGCATTTTATGAAAGAATTATTTCATTAGCAACCGCCTCCAAATCCTGT
>NW_027220324.1:0-6791 GCF_027580195.1 Bos mutus
CCTCTCATCTGCTTGATAATGCGCCAACTGAGCGGCTGACACCCTGCCATCGACGACTGAGCCAGCTGAGTCTGCCTGTTCATCTGCTTGAAAATCGAAAACTGAACCGCAGACACCTGCGTATCAAATGTGATGTACGACAGCCCCAGACGCACCAACTCTGCCTGCTCTTCTGTGACTGGCCAGCTGAACGTGACACCTGCCTGCTCATCATGGCGGTGAATCCACAGATGAGCCGGCGTGACGCCTGCTATGCTCATCTGCTTGATAATCAGCGAGGCTGGGTATGCGACTTCTGCCTGCTCATCTGGCGTGTCGCCAGCTGGGCCGCGACACCTGCCTGCTCATCTGCTTGATAATCGACAGCTGAAGCCGCGCGACACCTGCCTGCTCATCTGTTGATAATGCGCCAGCTGAGGAATCACGACACCTGCCTTTTCATCCTTGACTGTGGCCATCTGAACCCCACGATACCCGCCTGCTCATCTGCCTGATACCGCCAGCGAGCGCCGCCGACACCTGCCCTGATCTTCTATCCGAGGCTGGCCAGCTCGGCCGTCACCTGCCCTCTCATCTGCGATAATCGACAGCTGAGGCGTGACCGCCTGCCTGCTCATCTTTTTGATAATCAGCCACCTGAGCGCGCGTGACACCGCACCTTCTCTTCTGCTTGACTGGCAGCTGGGCGGCGTGACACCTGCCTGTTCATCTGCTTGAAAATCAAAAGCTGGGATGCCACGACGCCTGCCTGTTCATCTGCTTGATAATCGCCAGCTGAGCCCGTGACACCTGCTCACCTGTAGTGATAATCAGCCAGCTGGGCCCGCGACCCCTACCTGCTCATCTACTTGGCCCTTGGCTGAACCGCGACACCTGCCTGCTCATCTGTGATAATTGACAGCTGAGCGCGCGGCACTACTGCTCCTCTGTGATGTTAAGCCAGCTGGGGCCCAGCGCGACTGCCACTGCCTGTTCATCTGCTTCATATTACGCCCGCGAGCGGTCACGACACCTACCCTGCTCATCTGCTTGATAGTGCGGCGGCTGGGAAATGTGACGCACCTGCTCATCTAGTGCCAGTCGCCAGCTGAGCCATGACATCACCTGCCTCATCTCTAGCGAGTAATCGCCAGCTGAACCGCCACCTGCCTGTTCATCTGCTTGATGATTGACAGGTGACCCGGGTGGCGGCTTTGCCTGCTCCATCTTTTTGACTGGCCCAGCTGGGCGGTGGGTGACCTGTCTGCTCATCTGCTGATATCGCCAGCTGGGCCCTCATGACCTGCCTGCTCTTCTGCTTCATGTCGACAGCTGAGGCGTGGCGACACCTGCCTGTTCATCCTGCTGGATGTCTGGCCAGCTGAGTGGCGTGACACCTGCCTGTTCATCTGTGATGTCCCGACAGCTGAGCCCGGACATCTGCCTAGTCATCTGCTTGATAATCGCCAGCTGAGCCTTGCGACACCCTGCCTAACTCATCTTTTTGATTATCGACAGCTGAGCATCATGATGACACCTGCCTGCTCATCTTTTTGACTGGCGGCCAGCTGAGCCCGACATCCTGCCTGTTCATCTGTGATGTTGACAGGAGGCATGACACCTGCATTCATGTGCGATAATACCAGCTGGGGCCTTGCACCACCGCCTGTTCATCTGCTTGACTGTGGCCAGCTGGGCGTGTGACACCTGCCTGCTCATTTTTTGATAATCGGTGCTAAAAATCGCGCAACACCTGCCTGCTCATCTTTTTGATAATCGACAGCTGAGCCACATGCACCACACCTGCTCTTCTGCTTGAATGTGCCCAGTTGGGCGCGTGACACCTGCCTGCTCTTCATTTTTGATAAGCCAGCTGAGCCAGGTGACACCCTGCCACCTCAAATCTTGCGATGGTGTGGCTAGACGCGCAACCTGCCTGCTCATCTGCCGCTGATAATGCCAGCTAGGCCATGCGACACCTGCCTCGCATCTGCTTGATGCTCGCCAGCTGGGTCGCGACACCTGCCTGCTCATCTGTGATAATCGCCAGCTGAGCCGGCGTGACACCTGCCTGCTCATCTGCTTGATAATCCAGCCAGCTGAGCCGCGCGACACCTGCCTGCTCATCTGCTTGATAATCGCCAGCTGAGCCGCGCGACACCTGCCTGCTCATCTGTGATAATCGACAGCTGAGCCCGCGACACCTGCCTGCTCATCTGCTTGATAATCGACCAGCTGAGCCGCGACACCTGCCTGCTCATCTGCTTGATAATCGCCAGCTGAGCCGCGCGACACCTGCCTGCTCATCTGCTTGATAATCGCCAGATAAGGCGCGCCAGCTGCTCATCTGTGATAATCGACACCTGCCTGCTCATCTCTTGATAATGATCGCCAGCTGAGCCGCGCGACACCTGCCTGCTCATCTGTGATAATCGCCAGCTGAGCCGCGCGACACCTGCCTGCTCATCTGCTTGATAATCGCCAGCTGAGCCGCGCGACACCTGCCTGCTCATCTGCTTGATAATCGCCAGCTGAGCCGCGACGCTGCTGACCTCCTGCCTGCTCATCTGTGACTGTGGCCAGCAGCTAGGCATGATACCTGCCTGTTCATCTGCTTGATAATCGAGAAGCTGATCTATACGACACCTGCCTACTCATCTGTGATGGTCTCCATGTGGGCCGCGGCTTCTGCCTGCTCATCCTGTGATAATCGCCAGCTGATCCGCGTGACACCTCCCTGTTCATCTGCTTGATAATCGCCAGCTAGTTTCGCGACACCTGCCTGCTCATCTTCTTGATAATCGACAGCTGAGCGGCAGTTATACCTGCCTGCTCATCTTTTGATAATCGCCAGCTGAGCCGCGACACCTGCCTGCTCATCTGCTTGAAAATGCTTCAAGCTGAGCCTCGCGACACCTGCCTGTTCATCTTTTTGGTAATCGCCAGCTGGGCCAGGTGACGCCTGCCTGTTCATCTTTTTGATGTCGCCAGCTGAGCCCCGTGACACCTGCCTGTTCATCTGTGATAATCGCCAGCGAGCCGTCACGACACCTGCCTGCTCAGCTGCTTGATATCGCCAGCTGGGCCTCATGACACCCTGCCTGCTCATAGCCCGATGTCGCCCAGCTGAGCCTTTAGCGACCTGCCTGTTCATCTTTTTGAAATTGCCAGCTAGGCGATGTGACACCTGCCTGCTCATCTGCTTGATAACAGCCAGCTGAGCCGCCGCGACACCTACCTGCTCATCTTTTGATAATCGACAGCTGAGCCGGCGCGACACCTGCCTGCTCATCTGCTTGATAATGCAGGCTGAGCCCACAGCCGCGACATCGTGCCTGCTCATCTGTGATAATGTTAGCTAGCTGGGGCGTGACACCTGCCTTCTCATCTGTGATAATCGACCGCTCAGGCCGCCAACACCTGCCTGCTCATGTGTGTCGCCAATGAGCGCACAACACCTGCCTGCTCATCTTTTTGATAATCGACAGCCCAGGCCCACGCTACACCTGCCTGCTCATCTGCTTGATAATTGACAGCTGAGCCGGCGTGACACCTGCCTGCTCATCTGCTTGATAATCGACAGCTGCCGGCTGCGACACCTGCCTGCCTGCTCATCTGCTTGATAATCGCCAGCTGAGCGCGCGACACCTGCCTGCTCATCTGCTTGATAATCGCCAGCTGAGCCGCGCGACACCTGCCTGCTCATCTGCTTGATAATCGCCAGCTGAGGCGCGTGCGACACCTGCCTGCTCATCTGCTTGATAATCGCCAGCTGAGCTGTGCGCGACACCTGCCTGCTCATCATCTGCTTGATAATCGCCAGCTGAGCCGCGCGACACCTGCCTGCTCATCTGCTTGATAATCGCCAGCTGAGCCGCGCGACACCTGCCTGCTCATCTGCTTGATAATCGCCAGCTGAGCCGCGCGACACCTGCCTGCTCATCTGCTTGATAATCGCCAGCTGAGCCGCGCGACACCTGCCTGCTCATCTGCTTGATAATCGCCAGCTGAGCCGCGCGACACCTGCCTGCTCATCTTGATAATGGCCAGCTGAGCCGCGTGACACCTGCCTGCTCATCTTGCTTGATAATCGCCAGCTGAGCCGCGCGACACCTGCCTGCTCATCTCTGTGATAAATCGCCAGCTGAGGCGCGCGACACCTGCCTGCTCATCTGCTTGATAATCGCCGCCAGCTGAGCCGCGCGACACCTGCCTGCTCATCTGCTTGATAATCGCCAGCTGGGCGCCGCGACACCTGCCTGCTCATCTGCTTGATAATCGCCAGCTGCTGGGCCGCGACACCTGCCTGCTCATCTGCTTGATAATCGCCAGCTGAGCCGCGCGACACCTGCCTGCTCATCTGCTTGATAATCGCCAGCTGAGGCGCGCGACACCTGCCTGCTCATCTGCTTGATAATCGCCAGCTGGGCCCGCGCGACACCTGCCTGCTCATCTGCTTGATAATGTGGCCAGCTGAGCCGCGCGACACCTGCCTGCTCATCTGCTTGATAATCGCCAGCTGAGCCGCGCGACACCTGCCTGCTCATCTGCTTGATAATCGCCAGCTGGGAGCGCGCGACACCTGCCTGCTCATCTGTGATAATCGCCAGCTGAGCCGCGCGACACCTGCCTGCTCATCTGCTTGATAATCGCCAGCTGAGCCCGCGACACCTGCCTGCTCATCTGCTTGATAATCGCCAGCTGAGCCCCGCGACACCTGCCTGCTCATCTGCTTGATAATCGACAGCTGAGCCCGCGCGACACCTGCCTGCTCATCTGCTTGATAATCGCCAGCTGAGCCGCGCGACACCTGCCTGCTCATCTGCGATAATCGCCAGCTGAGCCGCGCGACACCTGCCTGCTCATCTGCTTGATAATCGCCAGCTGAGGCGCGCGACACCTGCCTGCTCATCTGCTTGATAATCGCCAGCTGAGCCGCGCGACACCTGCCTGCTCATCTGCTTGATAATCGCCAGCTGAGCCCGCGACACCTGCCTGCTCATCTGCTGTGATACACCTGCCTGCCAGCTGGCCGGCAGCTGACACCTGCCTGCTCATCTGCTTGATAATCGCCAGCTGAGCCGCGCGACACCTGCCTGCTCATCTGCTTGATAATCGCCAGCTGAGCCCGCGCGACACCTGCCTGCTCATCTGCTTGATAATCGCCAGCTGGGCCGCGACACCTGCCTGCTCATCTGCTTGATAATCGCCAGCTGAGCGCGCGACACCTGCCTGCTCATCTGCTTGATAATGCGCCAGCTGAGCCGCGGCGACACCTGCCTGCTCATCTGCTTGATAATCGCCAGCTGAGCGCGCGACACCTGCCTGCTCATCTGCTTGATAATCGCCAGCTGCCGCGCGACACCTGCCTGCTCATCTGCTTGATAATCGCCAGCTGAGCCGCGCGACACCTGCCTGCTCATCTGCTTGATAATCGACAGCTGAGCCGCGCGACACCTGCCTGCTCATCTTTTTGATAATCGCCAGCTGAGCCGCGCGACACCTGCCTGCTCATCTGCTTGATAATCGCCAGCTGAGCCGCGCGACACCTGCCTGCTCATCTGCTTGATAATCGACAGCTGAGCCGCGCGACACCTGCCTGTTCATCTGCTTGACTGTGGCCAGCTGAGCCGCGTGACACCTGCCTGCTCATCTGCTTGATAATCGCCAGCTGAGCCGCGCGACACCTGCCTGCTCATCTGCTTGATAATCGCCAGCTGAGCCGCGCGACACCTGCCTGCTCATCTGCTTGATAATCGCCAGCTGAGCCGTGACACCTGCCTGCTCATCTGCTTGATAATCGCCAGCTGAGCCGCGCGACACCTGCCTGCTCATCTGCTTTGATAATCGCCAGCTGAGCCGCGCGACACCTGCCTGTTCATCTGCTTGATAATCGCCAGCTGAGCCCCGCGACACCTGCCTGCTCATCTGCTTGATAATCGCCAGCTGAGCCCGCGACACCTGCCTGCTCATCTGCTTGATAATCGCCAGCTGAGCCCGCGACACCTGCCTGCTCATCTGCTTGATAATCGCCAGCTGAGCCCGCGCCATACTTGCCTGCTCATCTTTTTGATAATCGCCAGCTGAGCCGCGCGACACCTGCCTGCTCATCTGCCTGATAATCGTCAGCTGAGCCCAGCGACACCTGCCTGCTCATCTGCCTGATACTCGCCAGCTGAGCCGCGCGACACCTGCCTGCTCATCTGCTTGATAATCGCCAGCTGAGGCGCGCGACACCTGCCTGCTCATCTTTGATAATCGCCAGCTGAGCCGCGCGACACCTGCCTGCTCATCTGCTTGATAATCGCCAGCTGAGCCGGCGTGACACCTGCCTGCTCATCTGCTTGATAATGCGCCAGCTGAGCGCGACACCTGCCTGCTCATCTGCTTGATAATCTGCCAGCGCCGCGACACCTGCCTGCTCATCTGCTTGATAATCGCCAGCTGAGCCGCGCGACACCTGCCTGCTCATCTGCTTGATAATCGACAGCTGAGCCGCGCGACACCTGCCTGCTCATCTGCTTGATAATCGCCAGCTGGCCCGCGACACCTGCCTGCTCATCTGCTTGATAATCGACAGCTGAGCCCGCGACACCTGCCTGCTCATCTGCTTGATAATCGCCAGCTGGGCCGCGCGACACCTGGATAATCGCCAGCTGAGCCGCGCGACACCTGCCTGCTCATCTGCTTGATAATCGCCAGCTGGGCCGCGCGACACCTGCCTGCTCATCTGCTTGATAATCGCCAGCTGAGCCGCGCGACACCTGCCTGCTCATCTGCTTGATAATCGACAGCTGGGCTGGCGCGCGACA
>NW_027220325.1:0-20405 GCF_027580195.1 Bos mutus
CAGATGAGCAGGCATGAATCCTGCGGCCCAGCTGGCGATTATCAAGCAGCTGAGCAGGCATGAATCCTCGCGGCCCAGCTGGCGATTATCAAGCAGATGAGCAGGCATGAATCATGCGGCCCAGCTGGCGATTATCAAGCAGATGAGCAGGCATGAATCATGCGGCCCAGCTGGCGATTATCAAGCAGCTGAGCAGGCATGAATCCTGCGGCCCAGCTGGCGATTATCAAGCAGCTGAGCAGGCATGAATCCTGCGGCCCACTGGCGATTATCAAGCAGATGAGCAGGCATGAATCCTGCGGCCCAGCTGGCGATTATCAAGCAGATGAGCAGGCATGAATCCTGCGGCCCAGCTGGCGATTATCAAGCAGCTGAGCAGGCATGAATCCTGCGGCCCAGCTGGCGATTATCAAGCAGATGAGCAGGCATGAATCCTCTTGGCCAGCTGGCGATTATCAAGCAGCTGAGCAGGCATGAATCATGCGGCCCAGCTGGCGATTATCAAGCAGATGAGCAGGGCATGAATCCTGCGGCCCAGCTGGCGATTATCAAGCAGCTGAGCAGGCATGAATCCTGCGGCCCAGCTGGCGATTATCAAGCAGCTGAGCAGGCATGAATCCTGCGGCCCAGCTGGCGATTATCAAGCAGCTGAGCAGGCATGAATCCTGCGGCCCAGCTGGCGATTATCAAGCAGATGAGCAGGCATGAATCTGCGGCCCAGCTGGCGATTATCAAGCAGATGAGCAGGCATGAATCCTGCGGCCCAGCCTGGCGATTATCAAGCAGCTGAGCAGGCATGAATCCTGCGGCCCAGCTGGCGATTATCAAGCAGATGAGCAGGCATGAATCATGCGGCCCAGCTGGCGATTATCAAGCAGATGAGCAGGCATGAATCCTGCGGCCCAGCTGGCGATTATCAAGCAGCTGAGCAGGCATGAATCCTGCGGCCCAGCTG
Organism: Bos mutus; assembly: GCF_027580195.1. Taxonomy (NCBI): domain Eukaryota; kingdom Metazoa; phylum Chordata; class Mammalia; order Artiodactyla; family Bovidae; genus Bos; species Bos mutus. The sequence goes on from NW_027220325.1 coordinate 956, forward strand.
GCGATTATCAAGCAGATGAGCAGGCATGAATCATGCGGCCCAGCTGGCGATTATCAAGCAGATGAGCAGGCATGAATATCAGCTGGCGATTATCAAGCAGATGAGCAGGCATGAATCCTGCGGCCCAGCTGGCGATTATCAAGCAGCTGAGCAGGCATGAATCCTGCGGCCCAGCTGGCGATTATCAAGCAGCTGAGCAGGCATGAATCCTGCGGCCCAGCTGGCGATTATCAAGCAGATGAGCAGTGCATGAATCAGGTGGGCCCAGCTGGCAGCTGATTATCAAGCAGATGAGGTGCACAGCTGGCATTAGCAGCTCTCCAATCCTGGATCATGGCCCAGCTGGCGATTATCAAGCAGCTGAGCAGGCGCGAATCCTGCGGCCCAGCTGGCGATTATCAAGCAGATGAGCAGGCATGAATCCTGCGGCCCGCTGAGCTGGCGATTATCAAGCAGATGAGCAGGCATGAATCCTGCGGCCCAGCTGGCGATTATCAAGCAGATGAGCAGGCATGAATCCTGCGGCCCAGCTGGCGATTATCAAGCAGCTGAGCAGGCGCAGATCCTCTGCGGCCCTGCTGGCGATTATCAAGCAGCTGAGGCAGGCATAGATCCTGCGACTGGCGCGATTATCAAGCAGATGGTAGCGGAAGGCATGAATCATGCGGCCCAGCTGGCGTTTATCAAGCAGATGAGCAGGCGCTAATCCTGTAACTCCGCAGGCACTGATCACGTGGCTGTCATGCAGTGATCAAGTAACTGAGCAGGCTGAATCCTGCAGCCCAACTGGCTTATTATCAAACAGATGAGCTGAACGGATCATGCGGCCTCAGCAGGCAAGAATCAAGCAGCTGAGCAGGCATGAATATGCGCCCAGCTGACCATTATCAAGCAGCTGAGCAGGCATGAATCCCCTGCGACCAGCGGATGATAATCAAGCAGGTGAGTAGGCATGAATAACCGATCGGCTGGCGATTATCAAGCAGATGAAGGCATGAATCATGCTGGCCCAGCTGGCTATTATCGCATCCTACGGCTCAGATGTCCAGGCATAAATAACTCACGTGGTCACGTGGCTGTCATCGGTGATCAGGTGCTGAGCAGGCGCTGATCTGCGAATCCTGCATTGATCACGTAGCGTCCTGCAGTGATCTCGCACTGAATCAAAGCGATCCAGCTGGGTTGAATCGTGCAGATGTAGCAGGCATGAATCCACGTGCGGCCCAGCTGGCGATTTCAAGCTTGGATGAGCAGGCATGAATCCTGCGGCCCAGGCTGGCGATTATCAAGCAGCTGAGCATGCATGAATCCCTGCGGCCCGGCTGGCGATTATCAAGCAGATGAAAAGGCATGAATCCGGCGGACCAGCTGGCGATTATCAAGTTGATGAGCAGGCATGAATCATGCTGGCCCAGCTGGCGATTATCAAGCAGATGAGCAGGCATGGTCATGAGCCCCCAGCTAGCGATTATCAGAAAAGCAGATGAGCAGGCATGAATCATGCGGCCCAGCTGGCGATTATCAAGCAGATGAGCAGGCATGAATTCTGCGGCCCAGCGGGCGATTATCAAGCAGATGAGCAGGCATAAATCCTGGGGACCAGCGGCGATTATCAACAGATGAGCGGGGTATGAATCCTGCAGCCCGGCTGGCGATTACAAGCAGATGAGGCAGGCATGAATCCCTGGGGCCCAGCTGGCGATTATCAAGCAGCTGAGCAGGCGCAGGATCCGCCGGCCCAGCTGGCGATTATCAAGCAGCTGAGCAGCCATTATCATGCGCCCAGCTGGGGTGTATCAAGCAGATGAACTGCCATGAATCCTGCGGCCCAGCGGACGATTATCAAGCAGATGAGCGAGGCATGAATCCCTGCGGCCCAGCTGGCGATTATCAAGCAGCTGTGCAGCATGAAACCTGCGGCCCAGCTGGCGATTATCGAAGCAGATGAGCAGGGAATGAATCATGCGGCCTGCTGGCGATTATCAAGCAGATGAGCAGGCATGAATCATGCGGCCAGCTGGCGATTATCACAGATGAGCAGGCATGAATCGGCGCGCCCAGCTGTGATTATCAAGCAGATGAGCAGGCATGAATCATGCGGCCCTGCTGGCGTTATCAAGCAGATGAGCAGGCATGAATCCTGCAGCCCAAGGCAGCGATTATCACAGATGTGCAGGCATGAATCACCGCGCGCCCAGCTGGCGATTATCAAGCAGATGGACAGGCATGAATCATGCGATCAGCTGGCGATTATCAAACTGAATGGCCCAGGCATGATGATCCTGCGAAATCAGCTGGCGATTATCAAGCAGATGAGAAGGCATGAATCACATGTAACTCAGCTGGCGATTATCGCGTGGCTGAGCAGGCATAAATGACTGAGAGGCGCCCAGCTGGCTGCTCATGTGCAGCCGAGCAGGCATGAATCAAGTGGCTCAGCTAGGGTTTTATCACAGCTGAGCAGGCATGAATCCTGCGGCCCAGCTGGTGACTATCAAGCAGATGAGCGGGCATGAATCTTGCGCCCAGCTGGCGATATTCAAGCAGCTGAGCAGGCAAATCCTGCGGCCCAGCGGGCGATATCAAGCAGATGAGCAGGCATGAATCCATGCGGCCCAGCTGTCCAATATCAAGCAGATGAGACAGGCATCGAATCCTGCGTACAGCAGCGATTATCAAGCAGCTGAGCAGGCATGAATCGCGCGCGGACCAGCTGGCGATTATCAAGCAGCTGAGCAGGCATGAATCCTGCGGACGATCTGGCGATTATCAAGCAGCTGAGCAGGCATGAATCATGCGGCCCAACTGGCGTTATCAAGCAAATGACAGGCAGAATCCTGAGGTAGCTAGCGATTATCAGCAGGTGAGCAGGCATGAATCCTGGGGCCAGCCGGCGATTATCAAGCAGCTGAGCAGGCATGAATCCTGCAGCCCAGCTAAAATTATCACAGGATGGAGCACGCATGAATGGCGCGGACAGCTGGCGATTATCAAGCAGTAGGCAGGCGCGAAGATTCGCCCAGCTGGCGATTATCAGGCAGATGATCAGGCATGAAACCTGGGGCCCAGCTGCGATTATCAAGCAGCTGAGAAGGCATGAATCCTGGGCGGCCCAGCTGGCGATTATCAAGCAGATGAGCAGGCATGAATCATGCGGCCCAGCTGGCGATTATCAAAACAGATGAGCAGGCATGAATCTGCCAAGCCAGCTGGCGATTATCAAACGATGAGCAGCCATGAATCCTGCGCCCAGCATGGCGATTATCAAGCAGATGAGCAGGCATGAATCTTGCGGCTGACTGGCGATTATCAAACAGATGAGCAGGCATGAATCATGTGGCCAGCAAGCGATTATCGAAGCAGATGAGCAGGCATGAATCATAGGCGACCCAACTGGCGATTATCACAGATGAGCAGGCATGCATCCCTGCGGCTCAGCTGGTGTTTATCAACAGCTGAGCAGCCATGAATCCTGTAACTCAGCTGGCGATTATCAAGCAGCTGAGCAGGCGCATCATGAATCCTGATCATGTGACTGCTCTGGCGATTATGAGAGCAGATGAGCCTCAATAGGCATCAGGAATCCTGCACGGTTGGCTGGCGAGAATCAAGCAGGTGTGCAGGCATGAAGCCTGGAAGGCCCAGCTGGCGATTATCAAGCAGCCGGAGGAGGCATGAATCCTGCAGCCCAGCTAGCGATAATTAAAAGCAGATGAGCAGGCATGAATCATCGCCCACTGCGATTATTCAAGCGAATGAGAAGGCATGAATCCTGCAGCCAGCTGAAATTACAGCAGATGATCAGCCATGAATCATGCCGTGCCCGCTGGCGATTATCAAGCAGCTAGGTATTGAATCCTGCGCCCATCTGGCGTTTATCAAGCAGATGAGCAGCCATGAATCCTGCGGCCCAGCTGGCGTTTTATCAAGCAGATGAGCAGGCATGAATCCTGCGGCCCAGCTGGCGATTATCAAGCAGCTGAGCAGGCATGAATCCTGCGGCCCAGCTGGCGATTATCAAGCGGGTCAAGCAGAGGCCCAGCTGGCGATTATCAAGCAGCTGAGCAGGCATGAACCTGGGGACCAGCCTGCGATTATCAAGCAGTTGAGCAGGCATGAATCCTGCGGCCCAGCTTGCGATTATCAAGCAGCTGAGCAGCGCATGAATCCAGCTTGCGCTTATCAAGCAGATGAGCAGCCGCAAATCATCGGCCCAGCTGGCGATTATCAAGCAGATGAGCAGGCATGAATCATGCGGCCAAGCTGGCGATTATCAAGTAGATGAGCAGGCATGAATCATGAGGCCCAGCGGGCGATTATCAGACAGATGAGCAGGCCCCGAATCATGCGGCCCAGCTGGCGATTATCAAGTAGATGAGCAGGCATGAATCATGCGGCCAAGCTACGGGCGATTATCGAAGCAGATGTGCAGGCATGAATCGCGCGGCCCAGCTGGCGATTATCAAGCAGATGAACAGGCGCTGAATCATGCGGCTCAGCTGGCGATTATCTAGCAGATGAGCAGGCATGAATCCTGTGGCTCAGCTGGCGATTATCAGAAGCTGAGCAGGCATGAATCCCGTAATTCAGCAGACACTGACACTACAGAGCTGAGCAGGCATGCAGTTATCAGTTGCGATGATTAGGAGCTGATCATGTGACTGCTCATGCGTTATCAGGAAACTCTCAGGCATGAATCATGTGCCTATGCAGGCGATTATCAAGCAGATGAGCAGGCACCAGAATCCTGAGGCCCAGCTGGCGATTATCAAGCAGCTGAGCAGGCATGAATCCTGAGGCCCAGCTGGCGATTATCAAGCAGCTGAGCAGGCATGAATCCTGCGGCCCAGCTGGCGATCATCAAGCAGATGAGCAGGCATGAATCATGCGTGCCCAGCTGGCGATTATCAAGCAGATGAGCAGGCATGAATCATGGCCCAGCGGCGATTATCAAGCAGCTGAGCAGGCATGAATCCTGCGGCCCATCTGGCGATTATCAACAGATGAGCAGGCATGCATCCTGCCGCTCAGCTGGCGATATCAACAGCTGAGAATCCTGGCCCAGCAGGAGTTATCTCGCAGCTGAGCAGGCATGAATCCTGCTGTCTGGCGGTGATCAGGCAGTGAGCAGTGATCATATGACTGCTCATGTGTTGATCAGGTAGCTCTCCTCACGGATCATGTGCCTCAGCAGGCAGAATCAAGCAGCTGAGCAGGCATGAATCCTCTGCGGCCAAGCTGGCGATTATCAAACAGATGAGCAAGCATGAATCATGCGGCCCAACTGCCGATTATCAAGCAGCTGAGCAGGCGCTAATCCCGTAACTCAGCAGGCACTGATCACGTGGCTGTCATGCAGTGATCAGGTGAGTGAGAGGTGCTGATCATGTGTGACTGCTCAAGGCGCTGATCAGGGAGCTCTCCAACACGGATCATGTGCCCCAGCAGGCAACAATTAAGCAGCTGAGCAGGCATGAATCCTGCGTCCCAATGGCGATTATCAAGCAGCTGAGCAGGCATGAATCCTGAAGGCCCAGCTGGCGATTATCAAGCAGATGAGCAGGCATGAATCATGCGGCCCAGCTGGCGATTATCAAGCAGAGGAGCAGGCATGAATCATGCGGCCAAGCTGGCGATTATCAAGTAGATGAGCAGGCATGAATCATGCGGCCAAGCTGGCGATTATCAAGCAGATGTACAGGCATGAATCCTGCGGCCCAGCTGGCGATTATCAAGCAGATTAAAGGCATGAATCATGCGGCTCAGCTGGCGATTATCTAGCAGATGAGCAGGCATGCATCCTGTGGCTCAGCTGGCGATTATCAAGCAGCTGAGCAGGCGCTAATCCCGTAATTCAGCAGGCACTGATCACGTGTCTGTCATGCAGTGATCAGGTGACTGAGAGGCGCTGATCATGTGACTGCTCATGTGCTGATCATGTAACTCTCCTGCACGGATCATGTGCCTATGCAGGCAAGAATCAAGCAGCTGAGCAGGCATGAATCATGTGGCCCAGCTTGCGATTATGAAGCAGATGAGCAGGCATGAATCATGGGGCCCAGCTGGCGATTATCAAGCAGATCAGCAGGCATGAATCCTGCGGCCCAGCTGGCGATTATCAAGCAGATGAGCATCCATGAATTATGCGGCCCAGCTGGCGTTTGTCAAGCAGATGAGAGCCATGAATCCTGCGGCCCAGCTGGCGATTATCAAGCAGCTGAGCAGGCATGAATCCTGCTGCTCAGCTGGCGAATATCAAGCAGATGAGCAGGCATGAATCATGCGCGCCAAGCTGGCGATTATCAAGCAGATGAGCAGGCATGAGGTCATGCGGCCTCGCTGGCGATTATCAAGCAGATGAGCAGGCATGAATCATGCGGCCCTGCTGGCGATTATCAAGAAGCTGAGCAGGCGCTAATCCCGTAATTCAGCAGACACTGATCACGTGGCTGTCATGCAGTTATCAGGTGACTGAGAGGAGCTGATCATGTGACTGCTCATGTGCTGATCAGGAAACTCTCCTTCAGCGGATCATGTGCCTATGCAGGCAAGAATCAAGCAGCTGAGCAGGCATGAATCCTGAGGCCCAGCTGGCGATTATCAAGCAGCTGAGCAGGCATGAATCCTGAGGCCCAGCTGGCGATTATCAAGCAGCTGAGCAGGCATGAATCCTGCGGCCCAGCTGGCGATCATCAACAGTTGAGCAGGCATGAATCATGCGGCCCAGCTGGCGATTATCAAGCAGATGAGTAGGCATGAATCATGAATGGCTGGCCCAGCTGGCGATTATCAAGCAGCTGAGCAGGCATGAATCCTGCGGCCCAGCTGGCGATTATCAAGCAGATGAGCAGGCATGCATCCTGCCGCTCAGCTGGCGATATCAAGCAGCTGAGCAGGCGCTAATCCTGTAACTCCGCAGGCACTGATCACGTGGCTGTCATGCAGTGATCAGGTGAGTGAGGCGCTGATCATGTGACTGCTCATGTGTTGATCAGGTAGCTCTCCTCACGGATCATGTGCCTCAGCAGGCAAGAATCAAGCAGCTGAGCAGGCATGAATCCTGCGGCCCAGCTGGCGATTATCAAGCAGATGAGCAAGCATGAATCATGCGGCCCAACTGGCGATTATCAAGCAGCTGAGCAGGTGCTAATCCGTAACTCAGCAGGCACTGATCACGTGGCTGTCATGCAGTGATCAGGTGAGTGAGAGGTGCTGATCATGTGACTGCTCTGGTGCTGATCAGGAGCTCTCAGGCACGGATCATGTGCCTCAGCAGGCAACAATTAAGCAGCTGAGCAGGCATGAATCCTGCGTCCCAATGGCGATTATCAAGCAGCTGAGCAGGCATGAATCCTGAGGCCCAGCTGGCGATTATCAAGCAGATGAGCAGGCATGAATCATGCGGCCCAGCTGGCGATTATCAAGCAGAGGAGCAGGCATGAATCATGCGGCCAAGCTGGCGATTATCAAGCAGATGAGCAGGCATGAATCATGCGGCCCAGCTGGCGATTATCAAGCAGATGAGCAGGCATGAATCCTGCGGCCCAGCTGGCGATTATCAAGCAGATTAGCAGGCATGAATCATGCGGCTCAGCTGGCGATTATCAAGCAGATGAGCAGGCATGCATCCTGTGGCTCAGCTGGCGATTATCAAGCAGCTGAGCAGGCGCTAATCCGTAATGGCCATTATCAGGCAGATGATCACGTGTCTGTCATGCAGTGATCAGGTGACAGATGAGCAGGCGCTGATCATGTGACTGCTGGCGATTATCAGGTAATGAGCCTGCACGGATCATGTGCCTATGCTGGCAAGAATCAAGCAGCTGAGCAGGCATGAATCCTGTGGCCCAGCTTGCGATTATGAAGCAGATGAGCAGGCATGAATCATGGGGCCCAGCTGGCGATTATCAAGCAGATGAGCAGGCATGAATCCTGCGGCCCAGCTGGCGATTATCAAGCAGATGAGCATCCATGAATTATGCGGCCCAGCTGGCGTTTGTCAAGCAGATGAGAGCCATGAATCCTGCGGCCCAGCTGGCGATTATCAAGCAGCTGAGCAGGCATGAATCCTGCTGCCGAGCTGGCGAATATCAAGCAGATGAGCAGGCATGAATCATGCGGCCCAGCTGGCGATTATCAAGCAGATGAGCAGGCATGCATCCTGCCGCTCAGCTGGCGATATCAAGCAGCTGAGCAGGCGCTAATCCTGTAACTCCGCAGGCACTGATCACGTGGCTGTCATGCAGTGATCAGGTAACTGATAGGCGCTGAATACGTGACTGCTCATGTATTGATCAGGTAGCTCTGCTGAACGGATCATGTGCCTCAGCAGGCAAGAATCAAGCAGCTGAGCAGGCATGAATCCTGCGGCCCAGCGGACCATTATCAAGCAGCTGAGCAGGCATGAATCCTGCGGCCCAGCGGATGATAATCAAGCAGGTGAGTAGGCATGAATAATGCGGCCCAGCTGGCGATTATCAAGCAGATGAGAAGGCATGAATCATGTGGCCCAGCTGGCTATTATCAAGCAGATGAGCAGGCATGAATCATGCGGCCCAGCTGGCGATTATCAAGCAGATGTCCAGGCATGCATCATCCCACGGCTCAGCTGGCAATTATCAAGCAGCTGAGCAGGCGCTAATCCCGTAACTCTGCAGGCATTGATCACGTGGCTGTCATGCAGTGATCAGGTGACTGAGAGGCGCTGATCATGTGACTGCTCATGTGCTGATCAGGTAGCTCTCCTGCACGGATCATGTGCCTCTGCAGGCAAGAATCAAGCAGCTGAGCAGGCATGAATCATGCGGCCCAGGTTGCGATTATCAAGCAGATGAGCAGGCATGTATCATGCGGCCCAATGGCGATTTCAAGCAGCTGAAAAGGCATGAATCCCTGCGGCTCAGCTGGCGATTATCAAGCAGCTGAGCATGCATGAATCCTGCGGCCCAGCTGGCGATTATCAAGCAGCTGAGCAGGCATGAATCCGGCAGCCCAGCTAGTGATTATCAAGCAGATGAGCAGGCATGAATCATGCGGCCCAGCTGGCGATTAGCAAGCAGATGAGCAGGCATGAATCATGCGGCCCAGCTGGCGATTATCAAGCAGATGAGCAGGCATAAATCATACGGCCCAGCTGGCGATTATCAAGCAGATGAGCAGGCATGAATTCTGCAGCCAGCTAAAGATTACCAAGCAGATGATCAGCCATGAAACCTGGGGCCCAGCCTGCGATTATCAAGCAGATGAGCAGCCATGAATCCTGCGGCCCAGCTGGCGATTATCAAGCAGCTGAGCAGGCATGAATCCTGCGGCCCAGCTGGCGATTATCAAGCAGCTGAACACGCATGAATCATGCGGCCCAGTTGGGGTTTATCAAGCAGATGAGCAGCCATGAATCCTGCGGCCCAGCTGGCGATTATCAAGCAGATGTGCAGCCATGAAACCTGGGGCCCAGCGGACGATTATCAAGCAGCTGAGCAGGCATGAATCCTGCGGCCCTGCTGGCGATTATCAAGCAGCTGAGCAGGCATGAATCCTGCGGCCCAGCTGGCGATTATCAAGCAGATGAGCAGGCATGAATCATGCGGCCCAGCTGGCGTTTATCAAGCAGATGAGCAGGCATGAATCCTGCGGCCCTGCTGGCGATTATCAAGCAGCTGAGCAGGCATGAATCCTGCAGCCCAGCTGGCGATTATCAAGCAGATGAGCAGGCATGAATCATGCGGCCCAGCTGGCGATTATCAAGCAGATGAGCAGGCATGAATCATGCGGCCCAGCTGGCGATTATCAAGCAGCTGAGCAGGCATGAATCCTGCGGCCCAGCTGGCGATTATCAAGCAGATGAGCAGGCATGAATCACGCGATCAGCTGGCGATTATCAAGCAGATGAGAAGGCATGAATCATGCGGCCCAGCTGGCGATTATCAAGCAGATGAGCAGGCATAAATCACGCGGCCCAGCTGGCGATTATCAAGCAGCTGAGCAGGCATGAATCCTGCGGCCCAGCTGGCGATTATCAAGCAGCTGAGCTCGCATGAATCAAGCGGCCCAGCTGGGGTTTATCAAGCAGATGAGCAGGCATGAATCCTGCGGCCCAGCTGGCGATTATCAAGCAGATGAGCAGCCATGAAACCTTGGGCCCAGCGGGCGATATTCAAGCAGCTGAGCAGGCATGAATCCTGCGGCCCAGCTGTCGATTATCAAGCAGATGAGCAGGCATGAATCATGCGGCCAAGCGGGCGATTATCAAGCAGCTGAGTAGGCATGAATCCTGCGGCCCAGCTGGCGATTATCAAGCAGCTGAGCAGGCATGAATCCTGCGGACCATCTGGCGATTATCAAGCAGCTGAGCAGGCATGAATCCTGCGGACCAACTGGCGATTATCAAGCAGATGAGCAGGCATGAGTCATGCGGCCCAGCTGGCGATTATCAAGCAGATGAGCAGGCATGAATCATGCGGCCAAGCGGGCGATTATCAAGCAGCTGAGCAGGCATGAATCCTGCGGCCCAGCTGGCGATTATCAAGCAGCTGAGCACGCATGTATCATGCGGCCCAGCTGGGGTTTATCAAGCAGATGAGCAGCCATGAATCCTGCGGCCCAGCTTGCGATTATCAAGCAGATGAGCAGGCATGAATCATTCGGCCCAATGGCGATTATTCAAGCAGCTGAGAAGGCATGAATCCTGCGGCCCAGCTGGCGATTATGAAGCAGATGAGCAGGAATGAATCATGCGGCCCAGCTGGCGATTATCAAGCAGATGAGCAGGCATGAATCATGCGGCCAAGCTGGCGATTATCAAGTAGATGAGCAGGCATGAATCATGCGGCCCAGCTGGCGATTATCAAGCAGATGAGCAGGCATGAATCATGCGGCCAAGCTGGCGATTATCAAGTAGATGAGCAGGCATGAATCATGTGGCCAAGCTGGCGATTATCAAGCAGATGGCGATTATCAAGCAGATGCCCAGCAGGCATTATCAAGCAGATGAACAGGGCCCAGCAGGCGGCTCATTATCGATTATCTAGCAGATGAGCAGGCATGCATCCTGTGGCTCAGCTGGTGATTATCAAGCAGCTGAGCAGGCGCTAATCATGTAACTCAGCAGGCACTGATCACGTGGCTGTCATGCAGTGATCAGGTGACTGAGAGGCACTGATCATGTGACTGCTCATGTGCTGATCAGGTAACTCTCCTGCACGGATCATGTGCCTCAGCAGGCAAGAATCAAGCAGCTGAGCAGGCATGAATCCTGAGGCCCAGCTGGTGACTATCAAGCAGCTGAGGAGGCATGAATCCTGAGGCCCAGCTGGTGACTATCAAGCAGATGAGCAGGCATGAATCATTCGGCCCAATGGCGATTATTCAAGCAGCTGAGAAGGCATGAATCCTGCGGCCCAGCTGGCGATTATCAAGCAGATGAGCAGTCATGAATCATGCGGCCAAGCTGGCGAATATCAAGCAGATGAGCAGGCATGAATCCTGCGGCCCATCTGGCGATTATCAAGCAGCTGAGCAGGCATGAATCATGCTGCCCAGCTGGGGTTTATCAAGCAGATGAGCAGGCATGAATCCTGCGGCCGACCTGGCGATTATCAAGCAGCTGAGCAGGCATGAATTCTGCGGCCCAGCTGGCGATTATCAAGCAGATGAGCAGGCATGAATCCTGAGGCCCAGCTGGCGATTATCAAGCAGGTGTGCAGCCATGAAACCTGGGGCCCAGCGGGCGATTATCAAGCAGCTGAGCAGGCATGAATCCTGCGGCCCAGCTAGCGATTATTAAGCACATGAGCAGGCATGAATCATGCGGCCCAGCTGGCGATTATCAAGCAGATGAGCAGGCATGAATCCTGCACCCAGCTAAAGATTACCAGGCAGATGATCAGCCATGAAACCTGGGGCCCAGCCTGCGATTATCAAGCAGCTGAGCATGCATGAATCCTGCGGCCCCGCTGGCGATTATCAAGCAGATTAGCAGGCATGAATCATGCGGCCCAGCTGGCGATTATGAAGCATATGAGCAGGCATGAATCCTGCGGCCCAGCTGGCGATTATCAAGCAGATGAGCAGCCATGAAACCTGGGGCCCAGCGGGCGATTATCAAGCAGCTGAGCAGGCATGAATCCTGCGGCCCAGCTGGCGATTATCAAGCAGATGAGCAGGCATGAATCATGTGGCCCAGCTGGCGATTATCAAGCAGATGAGCAGGCATGAATCATGCGGCCCAGCTGGCGATTACCAAGGAGATGAGCAGCCATGAATTATGCGGCCCAGCTGGCGTTTGTCAAGCAGATGAGCAGCCATGAATCCTGCGGCCCAGCTGGCGATTATCAAGCAGCTGAGCAGGCATGAATCCTGCGGCCCAGCTGGCGATTATCAAGCAGATGAGCAGGCATGAATCCTGCGGCCCAGCTGCCGATTATCAAGCAGGTGTGCAGCCATGAAACCTGGGGCCCAGCGGGCGATTATCAAGCAGCTGAGCAGGCATGAATCCTGCGGCCCAGCTAGCGATAATTAAGCACATGAGCAGGCATGAATCATGCGGCCCAGCTGGCGATTATCAAGCAGATGAGCAGGCATGAATCCTGCAGCCAGCTAAAGATTACCAAGCAGATGATCAGCCATGAAACCTGGGGCCCAGCCTGCGATTATCAAGCAGCTGAGCAGGCATGAATCCTGCGGCCCAGCTGGCGATTATCAAGCTGATGAGCAGGCATGAATCATGAGGCCCAGCTGGGGTTTATCAAGCAGATGAGCAGCCATGAATCCGGCGGCCCAGCTGGCGATTATCAAGCAGCTGAGCAGGCATGAATCCTGCGGCCCAGCTGGCGATTATCAAGCAGCTGAACACGCATGAATCATGCGGCCCAGCTGGGGTTTATCAAGCAGATGAGCAGCCATGAAACCTGGGGACCAGCCTGCGATTATCAAGCAGCTGAGCAGGCATGAATCCTGCGGCCCAGCTTGCGATTATCAAGCAGCTGAGAAGGCATGAATCCTGCGGCCCAGCTGGCGATTATCAAGCAGATGAGCAGGAATGAATCATGCGGCCCAGCTGGCGATTATCAAGCAGATCAGCAGGCATGAATCATGCGGCCAAGCTGGCGATTATCAAGTAGATGAGCAGGCATGAATCATGCGGCCCAGCTGGCGATTATCAGACAGATGAGCAGGCATGAATCATGCGGCCAAGCTGGCGATTATCAAGTAGATGAGCAGGCATGAATCATGTGGCCAAGCTGGCGATTATCAAGCAGATGTGCAGGCATGAATCCTGCGGCCCAGCAGGCGATTATCAAGCAGATGAACAGGCATGAATCATGCGGCTCAGCTGGCGATTATCTAGCAGATGAGCAGGCATGCATCCTGTGGCTCAGCTGGCGATTATCAAGAAGCTGAGCAGGCGCTAATCCCGTAATTCAGCAGACACTGATCACGTGGCTGTCATGCAGTTATCAGGTGACTGAGAGGAGCTGATCATGTGACTGCTCATGTGCTGATCAGGAAACTCTCCTTCACGGATCATGTGCCTATGCAGGCAAGAATCAAGCAGCTGAGCAGGCATGAATCCTGAGGCCCAGCTGGCGACTATCAAGCAGCTGAGCAGGCATGAATCCTGAGGCCCAGCTGGCGATTATCAAGCAGCTGAGCAGGCATGAATCCTGCGGCCCAGCTGGCGATCATCAAGCAGTTGAGCAGGCATGAATCATGCGGCCCAGCTGGCGATTATCAAGCAGATGAGTAGGCATGAATCATGTGGCCCAGCGGCCGATTATCAAGCAGCTGAGCAGGCATGAATCCTGCGGCCCAGCTGGCGATTATCAAGCAGATGAGCAGGCATGCATCCTGCCGCTCAGCTGGCGATATCAAGCAGCTGAGCAGGCGCTAATCCTGTAACTCCGCAGGCACTGATCACGTGGCTGTCATGCAGTGATCAGGTGAGTGAGAGGCGCTGATCATGTGACTGCTCATGTGTTGATCAGGTAGCTCTCCTCACGGATCATGTGCCTCAGCAGGCAAGAATCAAGCAGCTGAGCAGGCATGAATCCTGCAGCCAAGCTGGCGATTATCAAGCAGATGAGCAAGCATGAATCATGCGGCCCAACTGCCGATTATCAAGCAGCTGAGCAGGCGCTAATCCCGTAACTCAGCAGGCACTGATCACGTGGCTGTCATGCAGTGATCAGGTGAGTGAGAGGTGCTGATCATGTGACTGCTCAAGTGCTGATCAGGGAGCTCTCCAACACGGATCATGTGCCTCAGCAGGCAACAATTAAGCAGCTGAGCAGGCATGAATCCTGCGTCCCAATGGCGATTATCAAGCAGCTGAGCAGGCATGAATCCTGAGGCCCAGCTGGCGATTATCAAGCAGATGAGCAGGCATGAATCATGCGGCCCAGCTGCCGATTATCAAGCAGAGGAGCAGGCATGAATCATGCGGCCAAGCTGGCGATTATCAAGTAGATGAGCAGGCATGAATCATGCGGCCAAGCTGGCGATTATCAAGCAGATGTACAGGCATGAATCCTGCGGCCCAGCTGGCGATTATCAAGCAGATTAAAAGGCATGAATCATGCGGCTCAGCTGGCGATTATCTAGCAGATGAGCAGGCATGCATCCTGTGGCTCAGCTGGCGATTATCAAGCAGCTGAGCAGGCGCTAATCCCGTAATTCAGCAGGCACTGATCACGTGTCTGTCATGCAGTGATCAGGTGACTGAGAGGCGCTGATCATGTGACTGCTCATGTGCTGATCAGGTAACTCTCCTGCACGGATCATGTGCCTATGCAGGCAAGAATCAAGCAGCTGAGCAGGCATGAATCATGTGGCCCAGCTTGCGATTATGAAGCAGATGAGCAGGCATGAATCATGGGGCCCAGCTGGCGATTATCAAGCAGCTGAGCAGGCATGAATCCTGCGGCCCAGCTGGCGATTATCAAGCAGATGAGCATCCATGAATTATGCGGCCCAGCTGGCGTTTGTCAAGCAGATGAGAGCCATGAATCCTGCGGCCCAGCTGGCGATTATCAAGCAGCTGAGCAGGCATGAATCCTGCTGCCGAGCTGGCGAATATCAAGCAGATGAGCAGGCATGAATCATGCGGCCAAGCTGGCGATTATCAAGCAGATGAGCAGGCATGAGTCATGCGGCCTCGCTGGCGATTATCAAGCAGATGAGCAGGCATGAATCATGCGGCCCTGCTGGCGATTATCAAGAAGCTGAGCAGGCGCTAATCCCGTAATTCAGCAGACACTGATCACGTGGCTGTCATGCAGTTATCAGGTGACTGAGAGGAGCTGATCATGTGACTGCTCATGTGCTGATCAGGAAACTCTCCTTCACGGATCATGTGCCTATGCAGGCAAGAATCAAGCAGCTGAGCAGGCATGAATCCTGAGGCCCAGCTGGCGACTATCAAGCAGCTGAGCAGGCATGAATCCTGAGGCCCAGCTGGCGATTATCAAGCAGCTGAGTAGGCATGAATCCTGCGGCCCAGCTGGCGATCATCAAGCAGTTGAGCAGGCATGAATCATGCGGCCCAGCTGGCGATTATCAAGCAGATGAGTAGGCATGAATCATGTGGCCCAGCGGCCGATTATCAAGCAGCTGAGCAGGCATGAATCCTGCGGCCCAGCTGGCGATTATCAAGCAGATGAGCAGGCATGCATCCTGCGCTCAGCTGGCGATATCAAGCAGCTGAGCAGGCATGAAACCTGTAACTCCGCAGGCACTGATCACGTGGCTGTCATGCAGTGATCAGGTGAAGTGTGAGGCGCTGATCATGTGACTGCTCATGTGTTGATCAGGTAGCTCTCCTCACGGATCATGTGCCTCAGCAGGCAAGAATCAAGCAGCTGAGCAGGCATGAATCCTGCGGCCAAGCTGGCGATTATCAAGCAGATGAGCAAGCATGAATCATGCGGCCCAACTGGCGATTATCAAGCAGCTGAGCAGGTGCTAATCCGTAACTCAGCAGGCAGCTGGCGGCTTATCATGCGGTGATCAGGCAGTGAGGTGCTGATCATGTGACTGAGGTGCTGATCAGCAGCTGCTCAGGCACGGATCATGTGCCTCAGCAGGCGATTATTAAGCAGCTGAGCAGGCATGAATCATGTGCCCCCAATGGCGATTATCAAGCAGCTGAGCAGGCATGAATCCTGCGGCCCAGCTGGCGATTATCAAGCAGATGAGCAGGCATGAATCATGCGGCCCAGCTGGCGATTATCAAGCAGATGAGCAGGCATGAATCATGCGGCCCAGCTGGCGATTATCAAGCAGATGAGCAGGCATGAATCATGCGGCCCAGCTGGCGATTATCAAGCAGATGAGCAGGCATGAATCCTGCGGCCCAGCTGGCGATTATCAAGCAGATGAGCAGGCATGAATCCTGCGGCTCAGCTGGCGATTATCAAGCAGATGAGCAGGCATGCATCCTGCGGCCCAGCTGGCGATTATCAAGCAGCTGAGCAGGGCATCCGTCATGTGGCTCAGCTGGCGATTATCACGTGTCTGTCAGGCAGTGATCAGTAGCCTGCAGGCGCTGATCATGTGACTGCTCATGTGCTGATCAGGTAACTCTCCTGCGCGGATCATGTGTGACTGCTCAATCAAGCTGAGCAGGCATGAATCCTGCGGCCCAGCATGCGATTATCAAAGAATCAAGCAGATGAGCAGGCATGAATCATGCGGCCCAGCTGGCGATTATCAAGCAGCTGAGCAGGCATGAATCCTGCGGCCCAGCTGGCGATTATCAAGCAGATGAGCAGGCATGAATCCTGCGGCCCAGCTGGCGATTATCAAGCAGATGAGCAGCCATGAATCCTGCGGCCCAGCTGGCGATTATCAAGCAGATGAGCAGGCATGAATCCTGCTGCCCCAGCTGGCGATTATCAAGCAGATGAGCAGGCATGAATCATGCGGCCCAGCTGGCGATTATCAAGCAGATGAGCAGGCATGAATCATGCGGCCCAGCTGGCGATTATCAAGCAGATGAGCAGGCATGAATCATGCGGCCCAGCTGGCGATTATCAAGCAGATGAGCAGGCATGAATCATGCGGCCCAGCTGGCGATTATCAAGCAGATGAGCAGGCATGAATCATGCGGCCCAGCTGGCGATTATCAAGCAGATGAGCAGGCATGAATCCTGCGGCCCAGCTGGCGATTATCAAGCAGCTGAGCAGGCATGAATCATGCGGCCCAGCTGGCGATTATCAAGCAGATGAGCAGGCATGAATCCTGCGGCCCAGCTGGCGATTATCAAGCAGATGAGCAGGCATGAATCCTGCGGCCCAGCTGGCGATTATCAAGCAGATGAGCAGGCATGAATCCTGCGGCCCAGCTGGCGATTATCATGAGCAGGTGTGGCGATTATCAGCAGATGAGCAGGCATGAAACCTGGGGCCCAGCTGGCGATTATCAAGCAGCTGAGCAGGCATGAATCCCTGCGGCCCAGCTGGCGATTATTAAGCAGCTGAGCAGGCATGAATCATGCGGCCCAGCTGGCGATTATCAAGCAGATGAGCAGGCATGAATCCTGCAGCCCAGCTGGCGATTATCAAGCAGATGAGCAGGCATGAATCCTGGGGCCCAGCCTGCGATTATCAAGCAGCTGAGCAGGCATGAATCCTGCGGCCCAGCTGGCGATTATCAAGCAGCTGAGCAGGCATGAATCCTGCGGCCCAGCTGGCGATTATCAAGCAGATTAGCAGGCATGAATCATGCGGCCCAGCTGGCGATTATCAAGCATATGAGCAGGCATGAATCCTGCGGCCCAGCTGGCGATTATCAAGCAGATGAGCAGGCATGCATCCTGGGGCCCAGCTGGCGATTATCAAGCAGCTGAGCAGGCATGAATCCTGCGGCCCAGCTGGCGATTATCGCGCAGATGAGCAGGCATCAGGTGAGTGTGGCGCTGATCTGGCGATTATCAAGTGTTGATGAGCAGCTCTCCTCACGGATCATGCCTCAGCTGGCGCAGAACCAAGCAGCTGAGCAGCCATGAATCCTGCGGCCCAGCTGGCGTTTATCAAGCAGATGAGCAGCCATGAATCCTGCGGCCCAGCTGGCGATTATCAAGCAGCTGAGCAGGCATGAATCCTGCGACCCAGCTGGCGATTATCGCGCAGCTGAGCAGGCATCAGGTGAGTGAGCGGCCCAGCTGCGATTATCAAGCAGGTGTGCAGCTCTCAACACGGATCCTGTGCCCCAGCTGGCGATTATCAAGCAGCTGAGCAGGCATGAATCCTGCGGCCCAATGGCGATTATTAAGCAGCTGAGCAGGCATGAATCATGCGGCCCAGCTGGCGATTATCAAGCAGATGAGCAGGCATGAATCCTGCGGCCAGCTGCGATTACCAAGCAGATGATCAGCCATGAATCCTGGGGCCCAGCCTGCGATTATCAAGCAGCTGAGCAGGCATGAATCCTGCGGCCAAGCTGGCGATTATCAAGCTGATGAGCAGGCATGAATCCTGAGGCCCAGCTGGGGTTTTATCAAGCAGATGAGCAGCCATGAATCGCGGCCCAGCTGGCGATTATCAAGCAGCTGAGCAGGGCATGAATCCTGCGGCCCAGCTGGCGATTATCAAGCAGCTGAGCGCGCGCTAATCCGGCGTAATCATGCGGCCCAGCTGGGTGGCTATCAAGCAGATGAGCAGCCATGAAACCTGGGGACCAGCCTGCGATTATCAAGCAGCTGAGCAGGCATGAATCCTGCGGCCCAGCTTTGCGATTATCAAGCAGCTGAACAGGCATGAATCCTGCGGCCCAGCTGGCGATTATCAAGCAGATGAGCAGGAATGAATCATGCGGCCCAGCTGGCGATTATCAAGCAGATCAGCAGGCATGAATCATGCGGCCAAGCTGGCGATTATCAAGTAGATGAGCATGCATGAATCATGCGGCCCAGCTGGCGATTATCAGACAGATGAGCAGGCATGAATCATGCGGCCAAGCTGGCGATTATCAAGTAGATGAGCAGGCATGAATCATGTGGCCCAGCTGGCGTTATCAAGCAGATGTGCAGGCATGAATCTGCGGCCCAGCTGGCGATTATCAAGCAGATGAACAGGCATGAATCATGCGGCTCAGCTGGCGATTATCAAGCAGATGAGCAGGCATGCATCCTGTGGCTCAGCTGGCGATTATCAGAAGCTGGGCAGGCGCTAATCCCGTAATTCAGCAGACACTGATCACGTGGCTGTCATGCAGTTATCAGGTGACTGAGAGGGCTGATCATGTGACTGCTCATGTGCTGATCAGGAAACTCTCCTTCACGGATCATGTGCCTATGCAGGCAAGAATCAAGCAGCTGAGCAGGCATGAATCTGAGGCCCAGCTGGCGACTATCAAGCAGCTGAGCAGGCATGAATCCTGAGGCCCAGCTGGCGATTATCAAGCAGCTGAGCAGGCGCGAATCCTGCGGCCCAGCTGGCGATCATCAAGCAGTTG
>NW_027220326.1:0-12975 GCF_027580195.1 Bos mutus
GTATCACGTGACTGATCATGTACAGATCACGTGACTAATCCTGAAGTGATCACGTGGCTATCTTGGACTGATCCCATGGATATCATGCACTGATCACGTGGCTGATCACACACGTATCACGTGACTGATCATGCACTGATCACGTGGCTATCATGCACTGATCACGTGGCTCTCATGCACTGATCACGTGGCTGATCATGCAATGATCACGTAGCTACCATGTATCGGTCACGTGACTGATCATACACCCATCAGGTGACTGATCATGCACTGTTCACGTGGCTGATCATCCACTGTTCACCTGCCTTGTCATGCACAGATCACATGACTAATCATGAACTGATCACATATCTATCATGCACTGATCACCTGGCTCATCATGCACTGATCACGTGGCTATCATGCAATGATCACGGGGCTATCATGCACTGATCACGTGGCTGATCATGCACTGATACCGTGACTGAGCATGAACTGATCACATGACTATCATGTAATGATCACGTGACTTAATGGCGCTGATCATGTGACTCATCATGGGCTGATCATGTTTGATATCATACACTGATCATGTGCCTCGGAGGCAATAAACAAAAGAGCTGAGTAGGCACGAATCAAACAGTCAGCAGGCGTAATCATGGAACTCAGCTGTGAGGAATCATGCTGCTCAGCTGGCCATAATCAAGCAGCTGAGCAGGCAGCAATTATGCAGCACAGCTGGCAATTGTCAAGCAGATGACAGGCAGGAATCGTGCAGCTCAGCTGGCAATTGTCAAGCAGATGAGCAGACAGTAATCACGCAGCTCAGCAGGCCCTGATCACGTGATTGAGCATGCACTGTTCACGTGGCTGATCACACACTGATCACGTGATTGATCATGCACTGATCACGTGATTGATCATGCACTGATCACGTGGCTGATCATACACTGTTCACGTGTCTGATCATGAACTGATCACGTGGTGATCATACACTGTTCACTTGTCTGGTCATGTACTGATCACGTGGCTGATCATACACTGATCATGTGGCTATCATGCACTACTCATGTGGCTGATCATGCAATGATCATGTAGCTACCATGTAACGGTCACGTGACTGATCATACACCCATCAAGTGAGTGATCATGCACTGATCACATGGCTATCGTGCACTGTTCACGTGGCTGATCATACACTGATCACCTGCCTGGTCATGCACAGATCACGTGACTAATCATGAACTGATCACGTATCTATCATGCACTGATCACCTGGCTGATCATGCACTGATCACGTGGCTATCATGCAATGATCACATGGCTATCATGCACTGATCACGTGGCTGATCATGCACTGATACCGTGGCTATCATGCACGGATCACGTGGCTGATCATACACTGATCACATGCCTAGTCATGCACAGATCACGTGACTACTCATGAAGTATTCACGTGGCTATCATGCACTGATCACCTGGATATCATGCACTGATCACGTGGCTGATCATACACGTATCACGTGACTGATCATGCACTGATCACGTGGGTATAATGCACTGATCACGTGGCAGATCATACACTGTTCTCGTGCCTGGTCATACACAGATCACGTGACTAATCATGAACTGTACACGTGGCTATAATTCACTGATCACGTGGATATCATGCACTGATTACGTGCCTGTCATGCACAGATCACGTGATTAATCATGAACTGATCACGTAGGTATCATGCACTGATCACGTGGCTGATCATGCACTGTTCACGTGACTGATCATGCACTGATCACGTGACTGATCATGCACTGATCACATGTCTATCATGCAGTGCTCACGTGGCTGATCCTGCAATGATCACGTGACTGCTAATGATCACGTATGATGCAATGGTAACGTGACTGATGATGCAATGGTCACGAATTGATCATGCACTGATCACGTGACTGATGATCACGCACTGATCATGCACTGATCACGTGACGTGTCTCATCATGCACTGATCACGTGGCTATCATGCACTGATCACGTGGCTGATCATACAATGATCACATGGCTACCATGCACTGATCACGTGACTGATCATGCACTGATCACGTGGCTGATCATGCACTGATCACGTGGCTGATCATACACTGATCACGTGCCTGGTAATGCACTGATCACGTGACTCATCATGAATTGATCACGTGTTTGCTATCATGCACTGATCCCGTGGCTGATCATGCAGTGATCACAAAGAGCTACCATGTACTGGTCAGCACGTGACTGATCATGCACTGATCACGTGGCTGAACCTGCCTGATCACTGATCGTGACTAATCATGCACTGATCACGTGGCTGATCATGCACTGACCAGCGTGGATATCATGCACTGCTCACGTGGCTGAACATGCAATGATCATGAGCTATCATGCACTGACTGATCATGCACTGATCACGTGATTGATCATGCACTGATCACGTGGCTGATCATGCACTGATCACGTGGCTGATCATGCACTGTGGCTGATCACGTGGACTATCATGCACTGATGATGATCACGTGGCTATCATACACTGGTCACATGACTGATCATGCACTGATCACGTGGTGATCATGCACTGATCACTTGGCTGATCTGATCATGCACTGATCACGTGGCTGATCATGCAATGATCACGTGGCTATCATGCACTACTCATCCGTGGCTGATCATGCACTGATCACGTGCTGATCATGCACTGATCACGTGACTGATCATTCACTGATCACGTGGCTGATCATGCACTGATCACATGGCTATCATGCACTGTTCCCTTGGCTCATCATGCACTGATCACGTGACTGATCATGCACTGATCACGTGACTGATCATGCACTGATCACGTGGCTGATCATGCACTGATCACGTGGCTGATCATGCACTGATCACGTGGCTGATCATGCACTGATCACGTGGCTATCATGCACTGATCACGTGACTGATCATGCACTGATGATCGTGGCTGATCATGCACTGATCACGTGGCTGATCATGCACTGATCACATGCCTAGTCATGCACTGATCACGTGACTGATCATGCACTGATCACGTGGCTATCATGCACTGATCACCTGATATCATGCACTGATCACGTGGCTGATCACACACGTATCACGTGACTGATCATGCACTGATCACGTGGCTATCATGCACTGATCACGTGGCAGATCATGCACTGATCGTGCCTATCATGCACTGATCACGTGGCTGATCACTGATCACGTACATCGTGGCTGGATCATGCACTGATCACGTGGCTATCATGCACTGATCACGTGGCTGTCATGCACAGATCACGTGCCTGATCATGAACTGATCACGTGGCTATCATGCACTGATCACGTGGCTGATCATGCACTGATCACGTGGCTGATCATACACTGATCACGTGGCTGATCATGCTCTGATCACAGGACTGATCATGCACTGATCACGTGGCTGATCATGCACTGATCACGTGACTGATCGTGAATGGATCACGTGACTGATGATGCAATGGTCACGTGGCTGATCATGCACTGATCACGTGACTGATCATGCACTGATCACGTGACTGATCATGCACTGATCACGTGGCTGATCATGCACTGATCACGTGGCTGATCATGCAATGATCACATGGCGGATCATGCACTGATCACGTGACTGATCATGCACTGATCACGTGCCTGATCATGCACTGATCACGTGACTGATCATGCACTGATCACGTGGCTATCATGCACTGATCACGTGGCTGATCATACACTGATCACGTGCCTGGTCATGCACAGATCACGTGACTAATCATGCACTGATCACGTGGCTATCATGCACTGATCACGTGGCTGATCATGCAATGATCACGTAGCTACCCTGTCCTGGTCACGTGACTGATCATGCACTGATCACGTGGCTGATCCTGCCCTGATCACGTGACTAATCATGCACTGATCACGTGGCTGATCATGCACTGAACACGTGGATATCATGCACTGCTCACGTGGCTGATCATGCACTGATCATGCAGCTATCATGTACTGGTCACGTGACTGATCATGCACTGATCTCGTAGTTGATCATGCACTGATCACGTGGCTGATCATGCACTGATCACGTGACTGATCATGCACTGATCACGTGGCTGATCATGCAATGATCACGTAGCTACCATGTACTGGTCACGTGACTGATCATGCACTGATCACGTAATTGATCATGCACTGATCACGTGGCTGATCATGCACTGATCACGTGGCTATCATGCACTGATCACGTGGCTGATCATGTGGACGTGACTGATCATGCACTGATCACGTGGCTGATCATGCACTGATCACGTGGCTGATCATGCACTGATCACGTGACTGATCATGCACTGATCACGTGGCTGATCATGCACTGATCACGTGGCTGATCATGCACTGATCACGTGGCTATCATGCACTGATCACGTGGCTGATCATGCACTGATCACATGGCTATCATGCACTGATCACATGGCTGATCATGCACTGATCACGCGTAATTGATCATGCACTGATCACGTGGCTGATCATGCACTGATCACGTGGCTGATCATGCACTGATCACGTGGCTGATCATGCAATGATCACGTGGCAGCTATCATGTACTGGTCACGTGACTGATCATGCACTGATCACGTAATTGATCATGCACTGATCACGTGGCTGATCATGCACTGATCACGTGGCTGATCATGCACTGATCACGTGGCTGATCATGCACTGATCACGTGGCTATCATGCACTGATCACGTGGCTGATCATGCACTGATCACGTGGCTGATCATGCACTGATCACGTGGCTGATCATGCACTGATCACGTGACTGATCATGCACTGATCACGTGGCTATCATGCACTGATCACGTGGCTATCATGCACTGATCACACAGCTGCACTGACATGCCTGATCATGCTGATCACGTGACTGATCATGCACTGATCACGTGGCTGATCATGCACTGATCACGTGACTGATCATGCACTGATCACGTGGCTATCATGCACTGATCACGTGGCTATCATGCACTGATCACGTGGCTGATCATGCACTGATCACGTGGCTGATCATGCAGTGATCACGTGGCTGATCATGCACTGATCACGTGGCTATCATGCACTGATCACGTGGCTGATCATGCACTGATCACACAGCTGATCATATACTGATCACGTGACTGATCATGCACTGATCACGTGGCTGATCATGCACTGATCACGTGGCTGATCATGCACTGATCACGTGGCTGATCATGCACTGATCACGTGACTGATCATGCACCGATCACGTGACTGATCATGCACTGATCACGTGCCTGATCATGCACTGATCACATGGCTGATCATGCACTGATCACGTGGCTGGTCATACACTGATCACCTGGCTATCATGCACTGATCACGTGACTGATCACGTGACTCGCCAGAAGTCATGTGCACTGATCACGTGACTGATCATGCACTGATCACGTGGCTGATCATGCACTGATCACGTGGCTGATCATGCACTGATCACGTGGCTGATCATGCACTGATCACGTGCCTGGTCATGCACTGAACACGTGACTGATCATGCACTGATCACGTGGCTATCATGCACTGATCACGTGGCTGATCCTACACTGATCACTTGCCTGGTCATGCACTGATCACGTGACTGATCATACACTGGTCACGTGGCTATCATGCACTGATCACGTGGCTGATCATGCACTGATCACGTGGCTGATCATGCACTGATCACGTGACTGATCATGCACTGATCACGTGGCTGATAATGCACTGATCACGTGGCTGATCATGCACTGATCACGTGGCTGATCGACCCACGTGATCACGTGCACTGATCATGCACTGATCACGTGGCTGATCATGCACTGATCACGTGACTGATCATGCACTGATCACGTGGCTGATCATGCACTGATCACGTGACATCATGCACACATCACGTGGCTGATCATGCACTGATCACGTGGCTGATCATGCACTGATCACGTGACTGATCATGCACTGTTCACGTGACTGAACATGCACTGATCACGCGGCTATCATGCACTGCTCACGTGGCTGATCATGCAATGATCACGTAGCTACCATGTACTGGTCACGTGAGTGATCATGCACTGATCACGTAATTGATCATGCACTGATCACGTGGCTGATCATACACTGATCACGTGACTGAGCATGCACTGTTCACGTGGCTGATCATACACTGATCACGTGATTGATCATGCACTGATCACGTAGCTGATCATACACTGGTCACATGACTGCACATGCACTGATTACGTGGCTGATCATGCACTGATCACGTGACTGATCATGCACTCATCATGTGGCTATCATTCACTGATCACGTGACTGATCATACACTGATCACCCATTGATCTGATCATGCACTGATCACGTGGCTGATCATGCACTGATCACGTGGCTGATCATGCACTGATCGTGGCTGATCATGCACTGATCACGTGGCTGATCATGCACTGATCACGTGGCTGATCATGCACTGATCACGTGGCTGATCATGCACTGATCACGTGGCTGATCATGCACTGATCACGTGGCTGATCATGCACTGATCACGTGGCTGATCATGCACTGATCACGTGACTGATCATGCACTGATCACGTGGCTGATCATGCACTGATCACGTGACTGATCATGCACTGATCACGTGGCTGATCATGCACTGATCACGTGGCTGATCATGCACACTGATCACGTGGCTATCATGCACTGATCACGTGGCTGATCATGCACTGATCACGTGGCTGATCATGCACTGATCACGTGGCTGATCACTGATCACGTGACTGATCACTGATCACTGATCATGCACTGATCTCGTGACTGATCATGCACTGGTCACGTAGCTATCATGCACTGATCACGTGGCTGATCATACGCTGATCACGTGACTGATCATTCACTGATCACGTATCTGACCATGCACTGATCACGTGCCTGAACATGCACTTATCACGTGACTGATAATGCACTGATCCTGTGACTGATCATGCACTGATCACGTGACAATCATGCACTGATCATGTTTCTATCATGCACTGAACACGTGGCTGGATCATGCACTGATCACGTGGCTGATCATGCACTGATCACGTGGCTGATCATGCACTGATCACGATATCTGATCACGTGGCACTGATCACGTGACTGATCATGCACTGGTCACGACGGATCATGCACTGATCACGTGGCTGATCATGCACTGATCACGTGGCTGATCATGCACTGATCACGTGACTGATCATGCACCTGATCACGTGACTGATCATGCACTGATCACGTGGCTGATCATGCACGGATCACGTGGCTGATCATACACTAATCACATGAAAAATCATGCCCTGATCACGTGCCTAATCATGCACTGATCACGTGGCTGATCATGCACTGATCACGTAGCTATCATACACTGATCACGTGGCTGATCATGCACTGATCACGTAGCTGATCATGCACTGATCACGTGACTGAACATGCACTGATCACGTGGCTGATCATGCACTGATCACGTGCCTGATCATGCACTGATCACGTGGCTGATCATGCACTGATCACGTGACGTGGCTGATCATGCACTGATCACGTGGCTGATCATGCACTGATCACGTGGCTGATCATGCACTGATCACGTGCCTGGTCATGCACTGATCACGTGACTGATCATGAACTGATCACGTGGCTGATCATGCACTGATCACGTGGCTGATCATGCACTGATCACGTGCCTATCATGCACTGATCACGTGACTGATCATGCACTGATCACGTGGCTGATCATGCACTGATCACGTGACTGATCATGCACTGATCACGTGGCTGATCATGCACTGATACTGATCATGCACTGATCACGTGGCTGATCATGCACTGATTTTGCGTGGCTGATCATGCACTGATCACGTGGCTGATCATGCACTGATCACGTGACTGATCATGCACTGATCGCGTGGCTGATCATGCACTGATCACGTGGCTGATCATGCACTGATCACGTGGCTGATCATGCACTGATCACATGCAGCTGATCATGCACTGATCACGGCACTGATCATGCACTGATCACGTGGCTGATCATGCACTGATCACGTGGCTGATCATGCACTGATCACGTGGCTGATCATGCACTGATCACGTGACTGATCATGCAATGATCACGTGGCTGATCATGCACTGGTCACATGACTGATCATGCACTGATCACGTAATTGATCATGCACTGATCATCGTGGCTGATCATGCACTGATCACGTGGCTATCATGCACTGATCTGATCATGCGTGGCTGATCATGCACTGATCACGTGGCTGATCATGCACTGGTCACGTGACTGATCATGCACTGATCACGTGAATTGATCATGCACTGATCACGTGGCTGATCATGCACTGATCACGTGACTGATCATGCACTGATCACGTGGCTATCATGCACTGATCACGTGGCTGGTCAGCGCACTGATCACGTGGATATCATGCACTGATCACATGACTGATCATGCACTGATGACATAATTGATCATGCACTGATCATGTGGCTGATCATGCACTGATCACGTGGCTATCATGCACTGATCACGTGGCTATCATGCACTGATCACGTGGATATCATGCACTGATCACGTGGCTGATCATGCACGTGATCACGTGGCTGATCATGCAGTGATCACATGGCTATCATGCACTGATCACGTGGCTGATAATGCACTGCTATCATGCCTGATCATGCAATGATCACGTGGCTATCATGCACTAATCACGTGACTGATCATGCACTGATCACGTAATTGATCATGCACTGATCATGTGGCTGATCATGCACTGATCACGTGGCTGATCATACACCGATAACGTGACTGATCATGCACTGATCACGTGACTGATCATGCACTGATCACATGGCTATCATGCACTTATCACTTGGCTGGTCATACACTGATCACGTGCCTGGTCATGCACAGATTACATGACTGATCATGCACTGATCACGTGACTGATCATGCACTGATCACCTGGCTATCATGCATTGATCCGTGGCTGATCATGCAATGATCACGTGGCTATCATGCACTGATCACGTGGCTGATCATACACCCATCAGGTGACTGATCATGCACTGATCACGTGGCTATCATGTACTGTTCACGTGGCTGATCATCTACTGATCACCTGCCTGGTCATGCAGAGATCACGTGACTACTCATGAAGTATTCACGTGGCTATCATGCACTGATCACCTGGGTATCATGCACTGATTACGTGGCTGATCATACACGTATCTCGTGACTGATCATGCACTGATCACGTGGGTATAATGCACTGATCACGTGGCAGATAATACACTGTTCTCGTGCCTGGTCATACACAGATCACGTGACTAATCATGAACTGTACACGTGGCTATAATTCACTGATCACGAGGATATCACGCACTGATTACGTGCCTGTCATGCACAGATCACGTGATTAATCATGAACTGATCACGTAGGTATCATGCACTGATCACGTGGCTGATCATACACTGTTCACGTGGCTGATCATACACTGCTCACGTAGCTGATCATGCTCTGATCACCGGTCTATCATGCAGTGCTCACGTGGCTGATCCTGCAATGATCACGTAGCTAACACGTAATGGTTACGTGACTGATGATGCAATGGTAACGTAATTGATCATGCACGGATCACGTGACTGATCATACACTGATCACGTGACTGATCATGCACTGATCAGGTGGCTATCATGCACTGCTTACGTGACTGATCATACAATGATCACATAGCTACCATGTACTGGTCACGTGACTGATCATGCACTGATCACATTGATCATGCACTATCACGTGACTGATCATGCACTGATCACGTGGCTATCATGCACTGATCACGTGGCTGATCATACACTGATCACGTGCCTGGTAATGCACAGATCACGTGACTACTCATGAATTGATCACGTGGCTATCATGCACTGATCACGTGGCTGATCATGCAGTGATCACGTAGCTACCATGTACTGGTCACGTGACTGATCATGCACTGATCACGTGGCTGAACCTGCCCTGATCACGTGACTAATCATGCACTGATCACGTGGCTGATCATGCACTGACCACGTGGATATCATGCACTGCTCACGTGGCTGAACATGCAATGATCATGCAGGTACCATGTACTGGTCACGTGACTGATCATGCACTGATCACCTAATTGATCATGCACTGATCACGTGGCTGATCATGCACTGATCACGTGGCTATCATGCACTGCTCACGTGGCTGAACATGCAATGATCATGCAGCTACCATGTACTGGTCACATGACTGATCATGCACTGATCACGTAATTGATCATGCACTGATCACGCGGCTGATCATGCACTGATCACATGACTGATCATGCAATAATCACGCAGCTACCATGTACTGGTCACGTGACTTATCATGCACTGATAACCTAATTGATCATTCACTGATCACGTGGCTGATCATGCAATGATCACGCAGCTATCATGTACTGGTCACGTGACTGATCATGCACTGATGACCTAATTGATCATGCACTGATCATGTGGCTGATCATGCACTGATCACGTGACTGATCATGCACTCATCATGTGGCTATCATGCACTGATCACTTGGCTGGTCATACACTGATCACGCAGCTACCATGTACTGGTCACGTGACTGATCATGCACTGATGACATAATTGATCATGCACTGATCATGTGGCTGATCATGCACTGATCACGTGATTAATCATGCACTGGTCACGTGACTGATCACGTGACTGATCATGCACTGATCACGTAGCAACCATGTACTGGTCACGTGACTGATCATGCACTGATCACGTAATTAATCCTGCATTGATCGCGTGACTCATCATGCACTGATCACGTGGCTGATCACACACGTATCACGTGACTGATCATGCACTGATCACATGGCTATCATGCACTGATCACGTGGCTATCATGCACTGATCACGTGGATATCATGCACTGATCACGTGGCTGATCACACACGTGTCACGTGGCTGATCATGCAGTGATCACATGGCTATCATGCACTGATCACGTGGCTATCATGCACTGCTAACGTGCCTGATCATGCAATGATAACACAGCTACCATATACTGGTCACGTGACTGATCATGCACTGATGACGTAATTGATCATGCACTGATCATGTGGCTGATCATGCACTGATCACGTGGCTGATCATACACCCGATCGCGTGACTGATCATGCACTGATCACGTGACTGATCATGCACTGATCACATGGCTATCATGCACTGATCACTTGGCTGGTCATACACTGATCACGTGCCTGGTCATGCACAGATTACATGACTGATCATGCACTGATCACGTGACTGATCATACACTGATCACCTGGCTATCATGCACTACTCACGTGGCGGATCATGCACGACTGCGTAGCTACGTGTCACGTGACTGATCATACACCCATCATGTGACTGATCATGCACTGATCACGTGGCTATCATGCACTGTTCACGTGGCTGATCATCTACTGATCACCTGCCTGATCATGCACTGATCACGTGACTGATCATGCACTGATCACGTGGCTGTCATGCACTGATCACGTGGCTATCATGCACTGATCACGTGGATATCATGCACTGATCACGTGGCTGATCATGCACTGATCACGTGGCTGATCATGCACTGATCACGTGGCTATCATGCACTGATCACGTGGCTATCATGCACTGATCACGTGGCTGATCATGCAATGATCACGTAGCTACCATATACTGGTCACGTGACTGATCATGCACTGATCACGTGGCTGATCATGCACTGATCACATGGCTTATCATGCACTGATCACGTGACTGATCATGTGCTGATCACGTGGCTGTCACACACTGATCACGTGGCTGATCAGGCAATGAACATAGAGCTGAGTATGGAGGAATCAGTCAGCAGGCTATAATCACTGGAACGTGGCTGTGAGGAATCATCACGTGCTCATCTGGCAATAATCAAGCTGATCATGCAGGCACGTGGATATCATGCACTGCTGTGGCTGATCATCAAGGAGATGACAGCTACCATGTGCTGCTCACATGGCAATTGTCAAGCTGATGAGCGACAGTAATCATGCGCTGCTCAGCAGGCCTGATCGTGATTGAGCATGCACTGTTCACGTGGCTGATCATGCACTGATCACGTGATTGATCATGCACTGATCACTTGGATATCATGCGGTGATCACGTGGCTGATCATGCACTGATCACGTGGCTGATCATGCACTGATCACGTGGTGATCATGCACTATTCACTTGGCTGATCATGTACTGATCACGTGGCTAATCATGCACTAATCACGTGGCTGATCATGCACTGATCACGTGGCTGATCATGCACTACTCATGTGGCTGATCATGCAATGATCACGTAGCTATCATGTACTGATCACGTGACTGATCATGCACTGATCACGTGGGTGATCATAAACTGATCACATGGCTGATCATGCACTGTTCACGTGGCTGATCATGCACTGATCACCTGCCTGATCATGCACTGATCACGTGACTAATCATGCACTGATCGCGTATCTATCATGCACTGATCACGTGGCTGATCACACACTGATCACGTGGCTGATCATGCAATGATCACATGGCTATCATGCACTGATCACGTGGCTGATCATGCACTGATCACGTGGCAATCATGCGGATCGCGTGGCTGATCATACACTGCTCACATGCCTGAGTCATGCACAGATGATCCGTGACTGATCATGCAGTGATCACGTGGCTGATCATGCACTGATCACCTGGCTGATCATGCACTGATCACGTGGCTGATTATACGCGTATCGCGTGACTGATCATGCACTGATCCGTGGGTATAATGCACTGATCACGTGGCAGATCA